>NC_042974.1:55939300-56049300 GCF_901001165.1 Salmo trutta | reverse complement strand
GTTCCCTCCTGTTCATAAGTTCCTCTAGCCGTTTCCTTCTGCCATTCTCATCTAATTCTGTTTAATTCAGCCTTACCCAAGTTTAACGGTTAAAAATGTGGTGTGACACTTTATTTTTGCTGCCGCAGATTTGTTCTCGATGGGCAAGCCAACGTTGCAATTAACATTTCTAAGTTTGGAAGCTCAAACACACATACACACAAACACACGCACACACCCACACGTTTGGAAAAGAGCCCAGGCACCATCACATTACTAACACTGAGCACATCAGATTCAGTAATATACAGTCCAATGCTGGCTCAGGCCTGGTCTGATGTGGACTAAGAGATCTCTTCACCTTTCAAACGGACATCCCTCTATTTTAGGGCTGTAGTATGGGGATGCTGGTGCCAATGACAGTGGCTAAAACACCACGTTTCCACCATTTCCCTGTACCTTGAATTATTTATTTACTTTCTTTCTGTGTTTGTCAGGTAATGTATCCTATTTCTCAACCAGCAATATGGACAAACATGACTGATATAAATACATTTGTTATTTTATGACTGTTTTCCGCTGTCTGAGTAAATATACGTTTAGGATGCAGTTGAGGATGTCAAGGCAGATGGAGTGTAACGTGACAGTGGGGCGGCATTCATTGTCATTTAAGTTGAATAAGATGGATGGTCAACGTTATCACGGCTCTACAGTGTACCTTACCTGTTGAGAATGAATGGCAGATGTGATTTTTTACTATAGTGTCGAATAGATTAGAATAAGAATGAAATATAATAATACCCAAGACCCCATAGAAACACAGACACACACGTAGACACACACACACCAAACACACATAAGGATACGAATCCAAGATGGCGCCGATAGACATGGCCGCCTAGTTTCAGGCTCCTAAGCAACTTTGCAGTACTTTGTTTTTTTATTGTTATTTCTCATGTTATTAGCCCAGAACATTCTTTGCGTTATTACATACAGCTGGAAATAACTTTTGGATATCAGAGAGGCCGGTAACATTTCGACCAGGAATATGACTTTCCTGAATTGGATCCTTTGTTCGTACCTTTCAAGGCGATTGAACTTAGTCCAGAGGCTGCTCTAAGACGCCGCCGGCGTAGAAGAGGTATTCGGAGTAGCCCATTTTTGTGCGACTCAGGAGGTGTGCATGCCATCAACCACTTCCAAGTATATTACTCGCTAATGTTCAGTCCCTGGATAATAAAGTTGACGAGCTCAGGGCAGAGATCTCCTTCCAAAGAGACATCCGGGACTGTAACATACTCTGTTTGACAGAGCATGGCTCTCTCCGGATATACTGTCCACGTCCATACAGCCAGCTGGGTTCTCAGTACATCGCACAGACAGGAATAAAGAACTCTCCGGGAACAAGAAGGGCAGAGGTGTATGTTTCATGATTAACTACTCATGGTGTGATTGTAATAACGTACAGGAACTGAAGTCCTTTTGTTCACCCAACCTAGAATACCTCACAATCAAATGCCGACCGCATTACCTCCCTAGAGAATATTCTTTGGTTATCGTCACACCCGTGCATATTTCCCCTCAAGCCGATACCACGACGGCTCTCGAGGAACTACACTGGACCTTGTGCAAACTGGAAACTGTCCTGAGGCCGTATTTATTATAGCTGGGGACTTTAATAAAGCAAATCTAAGGAAAATGCTACCGAAGTTCTATCAACACATCACCTGCAGTACTCGCGCTTCAAAAACTCTCAAACATTGTTACTCTCCCTTCCGAGATGGTTACAAGGCCATACCCCGACCTCCCTTCGGCAGATCAGATCACGACTCCATTTTGATCCTCCCTTTTTATAGGCAGAAACTCAAACAGGAAGTACCCATGCTAAGGTATATTCAACGCTGGTCTGACCAATCGGAATCCATGCGTCAAGACTGTTTTGATCACGGGGACTGGGACATGTTCTGGATTGCCTTTGAGAATAACATTGACGTATACACTGACACGGTGACTGAGTTCATCAGGAAGTGTATAGTGGATGTTGTTCCCACTGTGATGATTAAAACCTATCCAAACCAAAAACTGTGGATAGAAGGCAGCACTTGTGCAAAACTAAAAGCGCGAACCACCGCGTTTAACCACGCCAAGGTGACTGGGAATATGATTGAATACAAACAGTCCAGTTATGCCCTCCGTAAACCAATCAAACAGGCAAAACGGCAGTACAGAGACAAAGTGGAGTCGCAATTCAGTGGCACAGACATGAGATATATGTGCCAGGGACTCCAGACAATCATGGATTATTAAGAGAAACACTGACGTCCTGCTCCTGGACAAGCTAAACACCTTCACCCTCTTTGAGGATAACACAGTGAGCCGACATAGGCCGCTCCCGAGGACTGTGAGCTCTCGTTCTCCGTGGCCGACGTGAGTAAGACATTTAAGTGTGTTAACCCTCTCAAGGCTGCAGGCCCAGATGGCATCCCTAGCCGCGTACTCAGAGCATACACAGACCAGATGGCTGGAGTGTTTACGGACATATTCAATCTCTCCCTACCCCGGTCTGCTATTCCCACTTGCTTCAAGATGTCCACCATTGTTCCTGTATCCAAGAAAGCGAAGGAAACTAAACGAAATAACTATCACCCTGTAGCACTCACTTATGTCATCATGAAGTGCTTTGAAAGGCTAGTTAAGGATCATATCACCTCCACCTTACCCGACACACTAGACCCACTGCATTTCGCATATTGCCCCAATAGATCAACAGATGATGCAGTCACCATCGCACTGCACGCTTACCTATCCCACCTGGACAAAAGGAATTCCTATGTAAGAATGCTGTTCATTGACTACAGCTCAGCCTTCAACAGCATAGTACCCTCTAAGCTCATCATTAAGCTCAGGGCCCTGGGTCTGAACCCCGCCCTGTGCAACTGGGGCCTGGTCTTCCTGACGGGCCAACTCCAGGTGGTGAAGGTAGGCAACAACACCTCCACTATACTGATCCTCAACACAGGGATCCCCCAAGGGTGCGTGCTCAGCCCTCTCTTGTAATCCCATGACTGAGTGGACATGCACGCCTCCAACTTAATCATTAAGTTTGTAGACCTGATTACCAACAACAGCGAGACAGCCCACAGGGAGGAGGTGAGGGCCCTGGCGGAATGGTGCCAGGAAAATAGCCTCTTCCTCAACATTAACAAAACAAAGGGGCTGATCGTGGACTTCAGGAGACAGCAGTGGAGAAGGTGAAAAGCTTCAAATTCCTCTGTGTACATATCACTAACAATCTGAAATGGTTCACCTACACATATAGTGTGGTGAAGAAGGCGCAACAGCCTAAGCAGGCTGAAGAAATTTGGATTGGCCCCTAAGACCCTCACAAACTTTTACAGATGCACCACTGAGAGCATCCTTTCGGGCTGTACTTTTAGATTTCTGTGTGTTGTTGGATCTTGGAACACAAGCATTTCGCTTCACCTGCAATAACATGTGCTAGACGTGTATGCGACCAAAATGTGTATTTATTTGACACACACACACACACACACACACACACACACACACACACACACACACACACACACACACACACACACACACACAGTTGCATGTTTTACATCACATCAGAAGCATGTTAAGCAGGCTGTGAGCCAGCTCTCTGCATCAAGTACTTCTCTATAGGAGATCAAGTTGTCGCTACAGAGGGATACTGTACTGCAGAATCTGCGTCCCAAATGGCACCCTATTCTCTACATAGTGCATTACTTTTGACCAGAGCCCTATCAAAAGTAGTTCACTATTTAGGGAATAGGGTGCCATTTCGGGTGCAGGCAGACTGTAAGGTTGAAGACGTGTAGAACAGGTAAAGAGAGATGCTGTGGCTCTCTGTTCCCCGCTGTGTCGCTGTAGAGCCCCCTGTGGATTGAACATACATTATCTGTGGCCTGAGTCTGAGAGAGAGAGAGAGAGAGAGAGGGACAGAGAAAGAGAGAAAGAGAAAGATGGAGAGAGAATGAGAAAGGTGGAGAGGGAGAGAGAAAGTGAAATATATATATATATAGAGAGAGAGAGAGAGAGAGAGAGAGAGAGAGAGAGAGAGAGAGAGAGAGAGAGAGAGAGAGAGAGCTGAGCATGCCCTGCGGAGGCTGATACAGTACGATACGAGGCTGATGGGTTGTATGCGATTAGCATGGCGTTCAAAGGCTGGAGCTGGTCTTTTGAAGTCAGCGCCGTCTCCTCCCTTTGAACCGTTGCCGCTCTGTGTGTTTGTGTGCATACGTGTGTGTGTGTGTGTCACAGTGAGCGGGGAGGTGGGGAAACGGGTCAGATCTGATGCTGAGAGACATGAGTAAACACTGAACACCCAGCTGAGGCCTGAACACTGCTCAGTTACACTCCCACTGTAACATTAGGATGGAGGAGAGGTGGGGTATTGAACACCACCCAGTCTGAGACTGTAACATTAGGATGGAGGAGAGGTGGGGTATTGAACACCACCCAGTCTGAGACTGTAACATTAGGATGGAGGAGAGGTGGGGTATTGAACACCACCCAGTCTGAGACTGTAACATTAGGATGGAGGAGAGGTGCGGTATTGAACACCACCCAGTCTGAGACTGTAACATTAGGATGGAGGAGAGGTGGGGCATTGAACACCACCCAGTCTGAGACTGTAACATTAGGATGGAGGAGAGGTGGGATATTGAACACCACCCAGTCTGAGACTGTAACATTAGGATGGAGGAGAGGTGGGGTATTGAACACCACCCAGTCTGAGACTGTAACATTAGGATGGAGGAGAGGTGGGGTATTGAACACCACCCAGTCTGAGACTGTAACATTAGGATGGAGGAGAGGTGGGGTATTGAACACCACCCAGTCTGAGACTGTAACATTAGGATGGAGGAGAGGTGGGGTATTGAACACCACCCAGTCTGAGACTGTAACATTAGGATGGAGGAGAGGTGGGATATTGAACACCACCCAGTCTGAGACTGTAACATTAGGATGGAGGAGAGGTGGGGTATTGAACACCACCCAGTCTGAGACTGTAACATTAGGATGGAGGAGAGGTGCGGTATTGAACACCACCCAGTCTGAGACTGTAACATTAGGATGGAGGAGAGGTGCGGTATTGAACACCACCCAGTCTGAGACTGTAACATTAGGATGGAGGAGAGGTGGGGTATTGAACACCACCCAGTCTGAGACTGTAACATTAGGATGGAGGAGAGGTGGGATATTGAACACCACCCAGTCTGAGACTGTAACATTAGGATGGAGGAGAGGTGGGGTATTGAACACCACCCAGTCTGAGACTGTAACATTAGGATGGAGGAGAGGTGGGGCATTGAACACCACCCAGTCTGAGACTGTAACATTAGGATGGAGGAGAGGTGGGATATTGAACACCACCCAGTCTGAGACTGTAACATTAGGATGGAGGAGAGGTGGGGTATTGAACACCACCCAGTCGGAGACTGTAACATTAGGATGGAGGAGAGGTGCGGTATTGAACACCACCCAGTCTGAGACTGTAACATTAGGATGGAGGAGAGGTGCGGTATTGAACACCACCCAGTCGGAGACTGTAACATTAGGATGGAGGAGAGGTGCGGTATTGAACACCACCCAGTCGGAGACTGTAACATTAGGATGGAGGAGAGGTGGGGTATTGAACACCACCCAGTCGGAGACTGTAACATTAGGATGGAGGAGAGGTGGGGTATTGAACACCACCCAGTCTGAGACTGTAACATTAGGATGGAGGAGAGGTGCGGTATTGAACACCACCCAGTCGGAGACTGTAACATTAGGATGGAGGAGAGGTGCGGTATTGAACACCACCCAGTCTGAGACTGTAACATTAGGATGGAGGAGAGGTGCGGTATTGAACACCACCCAGTCGGAGACTGTAACATTAGGATGGAGGAGAGGTGGGGTATTGAACACCACCCAGTCGGAGACTGTAACATTAGGATGGAGGAGAGGTCCGGTATTGAACACCACCCAGTCGGAGACTGTAACATTAGGAAGGAGGAGAGGTGGGGTATTGAACACCACCCAGTCGGAGACTGTAACATTAGGATGGAGGAGAGGTGTGGTATTGAACACCACCCAGTCGGAGACTGTAACATTAGGATGGAGGAGAGGTGGGGTATTGAACACCACCCAGTCTGAGACTGTAACATTAGGATGGAGGAGAGGTGCGGTATTGAACACCACCCAGTCTGAGACTGTAACATTAGGATGGAGGAGAGGTGCGGTATTGAACACCACCCAGTCAGAGACTGTAACATTAGGATGGAGGAGAGGTGGGATATTGAACACCACCCAGTCTGAGAATGTGACATTAGGATGGAGGAGAGGTGCGGTATTGAACACCACCCAGTCGGAGACTGTAACATTAGGAAGGACTCAATAGTAAACTTAGTAAACAAACAAATTTGGCACAGAGCTAGATGTATGCACCCTTAGATATTGAGCCACCCCAGATTTGACCCCTGGGGGGCGTGGCAGACACTATAACAAAACAATTACAAAAAAATGTAAATACGTATTTAGCTTCCGGTCATTGTCTATTTACCAAGTATCATTCAGATGAAATTGGAACTGAGTTGATAGCCCATAGTATTCCGAAGTTAGAGGTGAAAGTTTCATGGCACCGGCGCCCATATTGGTGGCCATCTTTGGTGGCCATCTTTGGTTGTGTTTACTTGTGTTACATTTACTTGTGTTACAAAAGGTTAATCAAATAAAAAAAAGTGTTACTGCTTGACAGTTTCTTTTTGCAATCATTACCAATTTGGGGAATAAGAAAAAAAGACCCCCATTGGCACTTTTAAGCCAAAAAATATGTTGACGCTTTTAGGGTTAAATAGTATTCTCAATGGTGAATCTTCATGGAAAGTTGTCTTAAATCCCAGATTTAATCTGTGTCCAGGAAACCGGCCCTAAAACGACTCAGACTCCACACAGACACCACCCAGTTTCATCCTACTTTAACATTGATGGAAGAGACATTTTGTTTATTGAACGCCACTCTGTCAGCCTTTTAATAGTATAACATGATAGAGGAGATGGAGACAACACTCAGTCTCATACTACCAGTATACCATTTTGGTTGAAGAAATTGAGGAGGCTCAGCATTCACTATTGGAAAGGAAAAAGGAAAGGGGGATATCTAGTCAGTTATACAACTGAATGTATTCAACTGAAACGTGTCTTCCACATTTAACCCAAACCCTCTGAATCGAGAAGTGAGGGTGGCTGCCTTAATCGACATCCACATCATTGGCGCCTGGGGAACAGTGACCCACTAAAGACCTGATATATATCTTCCAATCTATTGGACCCACTGAAGACCCGATATATACCGTCCAATCTATTGGACCCACCAGATAACATATAGTATCCAATCTGAGTCATGTTCAGTACAGCATACCCTAGCGAAATGTTTTGCAACAGAAAAAGTTAATGTTGACCTTACTTCGACTTTGGTTTATGACTAAAATGTAAAATGTTAAAAAAAATCCTTGTGAGACCGGTTGAAGTTGATATTTACAGCGCTTTTGGAAAGTATTCAGACCCTTTCCCTTTTTCCACATTTTCTTACATTACAGCCTTATTCTAAAATGGATTAAATAAAAATGTTCTTTATCAATCTACACGCAGTACCCCATAATGACAAAGCAAAAACCGATTTTTAGAAATGTTAGCAAATTCATAAAATGTTTTAATAAAAAACAAAAATACCTTATTTACATACATATTCAGACCCTTTGCTATGAGACTCGAAATTGAGCTCAGCTGTATCCTGTTTCCATTGATCATCCTTGAGATGGTAGATTCAATTGATTGGACATGATTTGGAAAGGCACACACCTGTATTTATAAGGTCCCACACTTGACAGTGCATGTCAGAGCAAAAACCAAGCCATGATGGAATTGTCCGTAGAGCTCTGAGACAGGATTGTGTCGAGGAACAGATCTGGGGAATGGTACCAAAAAATGTCTGCAGCATTGAAGGTCCCCAAGAACACAGTGGCCTTAAATGAGAGAATGATGGAACCACCAAGACTCTTCCTAGAGCTGGCCACCAGGCCAAACTGAGCAATTGGGGGTGAATGGCTTGGTCAGGGAGTTGACCAAGAACCCGATGGTCACTCTGAAAGAGCTCAAGAGTTCCTCTGTGGAGATGGCAGAACCTTTCAGAAGGACAACCATCTCTGCAGCACTCCACCAATCAGGCCTTTATGGTAAAGTGGCCAGACGGAAGCCACTCTTCAGTAAAAGGCACATGACATCCCACTTGGAGTTTTCCAAAAGGCACCTAAAGGCACCGTGAGAAACAAGATTCTCTGGTCTGATGAGACCAAATTTAAACTCTTTGGCCTGAATGCCAAGCGTCATGTCTGGAGGAAATATGCCACCATCCCTACGGTGCGGCATGGTGGTGGCAGCATCATGCTGATTGGATGTTTTTCAGCTGCAGGGACTGGGAGACTAGTCAGGATCGAGGGAAAGATGAATGGAGCAAAGTACAGAGAGATCCTTGATGAAAACCTGCTCCAGAGCAATGGTTCACCTTCCAACAGGACAACGACCCTAAGCACACAGCCAAGACAAAGCAGGAGTGGCTTCAAGTCTCTGAATGTCCTTACGTGGCCAACTAGAGCCTGGACTTGAATCCGATCGAACACCTCAGGAGAGACCTGGAAATAGCTGTACAGCGACGCTCCACATCCAACCTGACAGAGCTTGAGAGGATCTGCAGAGAAAAATGGGAGAAACTCCCCAAATACTGGTGTGCCAAGCTGACTCAAGAAGACTCAAGGCTGTAATCGCTGGCAAAGGTGCTTCAACAAAGTACTGAGTGAAGGGTCTGAATACTTATATAAATGTGATATTTCAGTGAGTTTTTTTAATTACATTTGCCGACATTTCTAAAAACCTGTTTTTGCTTTGTCATTTTAGGGCATTGTGTGTAGATTGATGAGGAAAAGAAGCAATTTAATCAATTTTAGAATAAGGCTGGGAATTAACATTTTTTCACCAAATTGCCTCAAGATGGAAAATAACCAACGGCAAGAAACAATATAGGGTTTCCCGCTGCTTGAACCCCCAATAAAAGGAAAGTCATGTTTTTCATCCTTGATCTTAAAAAAAAGAAAACACTGGTAAATAGAAATGAGTTGCCATCCTCCTCGACCTTGCTGTTTTTTCTCCTCTTTTTAAATAAATATTTAGATTAACTCTGAACAGCTTGCAGATATACAACTTTATTATGAGTGATAAAATGCTACAGTATGTGCCATCTTTATCTCAATGGAGTTATTGAAGTATAGTCTTGAGAGAGAAGACAATGATTCTCTTTCCACATAAATAGGATTAGCATACTCTTTTTACTGCTCCACACCAAACACACACCCACGAACACACACATGCACACACACCCACACACACCTAAGATAAAGGTATTGCTGTACATAGGATAATTGCAAGGCTGTTAAAAAAACCACTATATTTCTGAAAAAAGATCACTTCCAACGAAGAAATATTTTTATAAAACTCATGACAGAGTAAGACGAGATGGAAACTTCAAACAATCAGAATTTTAAAAGATTGATATTTGCACCCCTCGCTTTAGAAGGGAAGCATCCTGAGTGATTTAAATTACAAAGTGACAAGTTCCTGGAAATATTATTTTGTCTAGAAATGAAATGTATATACTGAAGTTCAAGTCCCAACACTTTGAAAGTTCATCAGTTATTAGAGGAAGAATAAAATAGGAATAAAACAATAGAATACGTAGTTCTAGTACAGCTGATAGTGTTGGGCTGGCACAGGGTGATAAAACTGTGTGTGAGCCTTAGATCATTTTCACGTTGATAGTAGCAATGTGACTTTTTCAAGAGGTCTCGAGAGGTATTGATTCTCAAGAGACAATACTGTTATGTAAACTTGCAAAATGATCATGTTTGGAGCGCGACCTCCGGAGGTCACGACACTCACCCGACAGTTGCCCCCATCCGAGCAGGGCAGTGTAAACAGAATTGTCTTGTTGAGCTCCACAATCCTACAGTATAAATGGTAATGGCAGAGCAATGTTTTTGAAACTGCTGAAATGTAAATACATTTTCCTTATATTTGAGACTTGATTTATTTTGTTTTTACTATAGGGCAGCAGTCTCTAGGGTAGAGGGTAAAGTACCTGGTGGTAGCCGGCTAGTAACAGTGACTAAGGTTCAGGGCAGGGTACCGGGTGGAGGCCGGCTAGTAACAGTGACTAAGGTTCAGGGCAGGGTACCAGGTGGAGGCCGGCTAGTAACAGTGACTAAAGTTCAGGGCAGGGTACCGGGTGGAGGCCGGCAAGCAACAGTGACTAAAGTTCAGGGCAGGGTACCGGGTGGAGGCCAGCTAGTAACAGTGACTAAGGTTCAGGGCAGGGTACTGGGTGGAGGCCGGCTAGCAACAGTGACTAAAGTTCAGGCCAGGGTACCGGGTGGAGGCCGGTGACTGTTTAACGTTCTGATGGTCTGGAGAGAGAAGCTTTTTATCAGTCTCTAGGTCCCAGCTGTCCATTGGATGGGATGTGGATTGGGACATGCTCCCTCTGCTGTCTCCTGTAGTCCACGATCAGCTCCTTCGTTTTGTTGATGTTGAGGGAGAGGTTATTTTCCTGGACCAACTCAGCCAGAGCTCTAACCTCCTCCCTGTAGGCTGTCTCATCATTGTTAGTAATCAGGCCTACCACTGTTGTGTCGTCAGCAAACTTAATGATTGAGTTGGAGATGGCCATGCAGTCATGGGTGAACGGGGAGTACAGGAGTGAGTTGAGCACGCACCCCTGCGGGTCCCCGTGTTGAGGATCAACATGGCATAGGGGGTGTTGCCTACCTTCACCACTTGGGGTCAGCCCGTAAGGAAGTCAAGGACCCAGTTGCACAGGGAGTGTTTCAGACACAGGGGACCCTGAGCTTAGTGATGAGCATGGAGTGCACTATGGAGGCGTGATCTGATTGGAGGCGTGAGGGAGAGCCTTGTTGCCGTCCTGGAGGGGAGAGTATCAATGATCCAGAGTCTGTGAAGCGTGTGAAGCACAGGAAATGTGTTGATGGAATCTTGGTAGCGTTTTCCTCAGTTTTCCTTTATTAAAGTCCCCAGCTACAATAAATTTGGCCTCAGGATATGCGGTTTCCAGTTTGCACATAGTCCGGTGTAGTTCCTTGAGAGTTGTCATGGTGTCGGCTGGGGGGGGGGGGGGGGGATTGTACATGGCAGTGATGATGAGGTAATGCGGTCGGCATTTGATGGTGAGGTATTCCAGATCGGGAGAACAAAAGGACTTGAGTTCCTGTACGTTACCACAATCACCCCATGAGTTGTTAACCATTAAACAAACCCCTGCACCTTTCTTTTCACAGGAGAGTTATTTCTTCCTCTCCACATCTTGTATAACATAGTTTGCAATGCTTAGCCTTTTGGCTAGTGGCTATATACTGTGACATTTATGGTACTTTTGAGCTGCGAAGCAAGAACGTTAACCGAACCCTCTCGGCTCATGACATTCCCATCGCTAATGTGAATTTAAAAGTGCATGTACATAATATGTAAATTGAAATTTCGTCCCGATAACTCTAATTCAGTCAGAATAAGCCATTAGAATGGCCTCAAAAATGTATGTCCTAAAAGTTAATATCGTCTAAAATTGCCAGGAAGGACTTGTTTGCTTCAGGTGGTTTTAAGACTGTTATTTGGTATATCTTGTTGCTTGCTAGCTACTCTGTTGACAGTATGACAAGAACACGTGGTAGCTAACTAGGTTGTTAATTGTTTAATTACAAACAAATAATTGAACGTGCTAGCAAGCTACACAACTAGCTAGCTAGTAATCCTACACCACTGCACACACTCTCCATAGACGGGTTGGTTGTTTAGCAACAAAACCAATGCGCGTGCAACTATGGAGACAAAACAGACGGGGTTGGCTGAGATTGTTGACAACTATTGTAAACTTTAATTCGTCTCCACTGTTTGTTGAAAACATAAATAAGTTTAAACAATGAATACTTGTTATCTCTAACATACATTGTTACAGTTGTTGGTAAGCTAGCTAGCTAACTTTAGCCATATTATCATAGACATCAGTCAAAACACCTCAAAACATGATAAAACTAGCTGAAACGAGCAACCTACAATTCCCCACATGGCAGCTTCTTGTTATTGAACCCACACAAATCCAATTTGGTCATTTGTAACTTGCTGTTTGGACAGTCAGTATTCCAAAAAGGGATTTGAAAAACAAAACTGATTTGAGCATTAAGGCCTGCAGTCTGAACAAGGCTTCTGAGTAGTAGCTCTAATCACGTAGAATTTGATGCTGCTCTATGTCCTTTAAGCGAAAGTGTGCTTGATTAAATATGGTAATTTAAACTAATGAATCAATTAACTGAAAAAAAAATTCTCCATAGTATTGCCTGGTCTAATTAACAAAGTAAAGTTCAGCTAATTAAATGTACATTCTCATTGGTTAGTCCTTATGGTCGGGGTTTAGGAGCAAAGGTAGAAATGCTGTCCTATTCTCTCAGCTCAGAGTTGAACACCATTTTGCAACTGGTTCCATAGCAGTTTGTTTGTTGTGGCCTGATGTAAGCTGTCCTGTTCAACTCTTCTTACTTACACACACACACACACACACACACACACACACACACACACACACACACACACACACACACACACACACACACACACACACACACACACACACACACACTGCTGTATTGTTAGTAGGACATTCATCACCACAGGCATTAATTATGCATCCTATCTGTGGCCTGCAGGAACAAAGATGTTTTGAAGAACGTAATGACCACTTTACCTCTCCTCTCCTCTCCTCTCCTCCCCCAGATGTCTGGTGTTAATATATATTAAGCCATAAAGATCCAGAGACAGTCACCTTGGCTTGGTCAGCACTTCTCTACCCTGGGAGACTGCAGCACTCATACAGTATCACACTGTGGAAGCTAGAACACATAAAAGGGATAGGAATGGAGAATAGGGTCATGCACATAGGGATAGAGATAGACAATATGAGTGTTCAGTATGAAAGATACAGTGTAATATCATTGTAATCTCTGTGGACATGGATTAAATAATGGTATGGTGGGCCCAGCAGTTGTTCACTGTGAATTAAAGCCGAATAACGTTGTATTGAGATTATCTTTAATACATTAGAATGATATTGTTTATTTCTGGGACTGACTGTTTGGTAGACCTATAGTCTCACCATGTCATGCTGTGCTTCCCTAGTCTTGTGAAGAAGGCTGTGATTATTAAGTTTGTCTGTGGTAACCTAACAGGCTCTATACTGACAGATGAGAGGCTTTAATTGAGAGTGATGATATACGAATATCTTTCATTTACATGACCATTGACCAGGAACTATCCCAGAGAGACAGTTTATTCAAGAGTGATTTGGCACTGTCAGAGTGTGGAAGATGAAATTTAGAGGTTATGGGTGTCAAACGGAGAGAGGGCTGTGTGTCTCCTCTTCTCTCTATTTACCCAGTTCAGCGTGGCCTTTGCAGTCACAGAGAGAGGAATGCACTCGCTCTCTCTGCCCCCGCTGTCCTTTCACGGAATGTTTACCTAACCTAACCCAACCTAACCTCCTCTCTCCCAGTGGTACTGCTGCCTTAATAATCATCTGCAATGAAGAGAGAGAGAGAGAGACAGAGAGAGAACGATGGAGAGAGAAAAGAGGGAGAGAACAGTGATTGTGAAAGCTAGGATGGATGACAACATGGAGATAATTTGCTAATGTGGCTAACTATCAGCATCATTGTTTTGGAGGTTATTTGCTAATGTAGCTAACTATCAGCATCATTGTTTTGGAGGTTATTTGCTAATGTAGCTAACTATCAGTATCATTGATTTGGAGGTAATTTGCTAATGTAGCTAACTATCAGCATCATTGTTTTGGAGGTTATTTGCTAATGTAGCTAACTATCAGCATCATTGTTTTGGAGGTTATTTGCTAATGTAGCTAACTATCAGCATCATTGTTTTGGAGGTTATTTGCTAATGTAGCTAACTATCAGTATCATTGATTTGGAGGTAATTTGCTAATGTAGCTAACTATCAGCATCATTGTTTTGGAGGTTATTTGCTAATGTAGCTAACTATCAGCATCATTGTTTTGGAGGTTATTTGCTAATGTAGCTAACTATCAGCATCATTGTTTTGGAGGTTATTTGCTAATGTAGCTAACTATCAGCATCATTGTTTTGGAGGTTATTTGCGAATGTAGCTAACTATCAGCATCATTGTTTTGGAGGTTATTTGCTAATGTAGCTAACTATCAGCATCATTGTTTTGGAGGTTATTTGCTAATGTAGCTAACTATCAGCATCATTGTTTTGGAGGTTATTTGCTAATGTAGCTAACTATCAGCATCATTGTTTTGGAGGTTATTTGCGAATGTAGCTAACTATCAGCATCATTGTTTTGGAGGTTATTTGCTAATGTAGCTAACTATCAGCATCATTGTTTTGGAGATATTTGAAATCACACACATATTATGCTCAAGCTTGTGTGTGTCCATGCATGCGTGTATTAGTGTGTGTATTACATGGCATGTATCGATCTCCATCTGTAAAAAGAGTAGGAAAACATGTGCGAGCATAGCGTCAAGTCAATACGTACCACTGTGTTATGCAGTGTGTGTGTGCGTGTGAGCGTGCATACATGTGTGTATGTGTGTGTGTTTGCGTGTGTGTGTCTCTCTCATTGTTTGTTGCGCAGTGGCACTTGCAGCAGAGATGAGATGGCCCTATGAGACTATAATTGGAAGAGACTGGTCCTGTCACAGAGTCTGCTGGTGATAGAATGCCAGATATTCCCCTCTGACAGTGTGATATTGGTTTTGCCTGAGCTTGATGAATCTATCGGTCATATAAGTCGGACAAAAGCTTCCTCCCAATTGGCACCCTATTCCCTATGGGCCCTGTTCAAAGGTAGTCGAACAATATAGGGAATAGGGTGCCATTTGGGAGGCAGCCAAACCTTACAACCCTTTCTATAATGCAAATGCCTGGTGAGAGATTTTTACCCTGGTATAAAGAGAGACAGAGAGAGACATTCTCACGGAATGGGACCATTGTTCTGAAAAAGGTTTATGGGAAACAAACAGGTATACAAACAATCCATTCCCAATCCTATCCTACCTATTATTCCAAAATGTTGTGTTATTACTATTTGAGCTTAAAGCTGTAATCCGCATGAGGTGAAACAGGTCCACTGGTCACCCCACATGCATGTATTATTGTTTTAGTTTTGTTTATGAAATGGAGCAAAGCAGCATCCAGCATCACGAAGAAAAAAAACTGTAGTACATACTCTGCTGCATTGTAATGGAAAACTGTCATTTATACGGTAATTTGGGAGAATATTCAGTGTTTTACTGCATTGTGGGAAAATGTTTTGGGCAGGGAAATAATTGCTGTATTTGGAATGGTACTTAGATAAGCTTTAATATTGCAAATAGATTGTGGCTTCTATCAGACAGACAGCATCATTTCCAATCCCCAAAATATTTTCGGGGTAAATATACACTACTGTTCAAAAGTTTGGGGTCACTTAGAAATGTTCTTATCTTTGAAAGAAAGGCACATTTTTTGTCCATTAAAATAACATGAAAATGATCGGAAATACAGTGAAGACATTCTTAATGATGTAAATGACTATTGTAGCTGGAAATGGCAGATTTTTTATGGAATATCTACTACATAGGCGTACAGAGGCCCATTATCAGCAACCATCACTCCTGTGTTCCAATGGCACGTTGTGTTATCTAATCCAAGTTTATCATTTTAATAGGTTAATTGATCATTGGAAAACTATTTTGCAATTATGTTAGCATAGCTGAAAACTGTTAAAGAAGCAATAATGATTAAAGAAGCAATAAAACTGGCCTTCTTTAGACTAGTTGCGTATCTGTAGCATCAGCATTTGTGAGTTTGATTACAGGCTCAAAATGGCCAGAAACAAAGAACTTTCTTCTGAAACTCGTCAATCATTTCTTGTTTTGAGAAATGAAGGCTATTCCATGCGAGAAATTGCCAAGAAACCGAAGATCTCGTACAACACTGTGCACTACTCCCTTCACAGAACAGGGCAAACTGGCTCTAACCAGAATAGAAAGATGAGTGGGAGGCCCTGGTGCAAAACTGAGCAAGAGGACAAGTACATTAGAGTGTCTTGTTTGAGAAACAGATGCCTCACAAGTCCTCAACTGGCAGCTTCATTAAACAGTACCGGCAAAACACCAGTCTCAACGTCAACAGTGAAGAGGCGACTCCAGGATGCTGGCCTTCTAGGCAGAGTTCCGTTTCCAGCTACAATAGTCATTTACAACATTAGCAATGTCTACACTGTATTTCTGATCAATTTCATGTTATTTTAATGGACCAAAAATGTGCTTGTCTTTCAAAAACAAGGACATTTCTAAGTGACCCCAAACTTTTGAACGGTAGTGTATATTATTTTAAATATACAGTACCAGTCAAAAGTTTGGACACACCTACTTATTCAAGGGTTTTTCTTAATTTTTTACTATTTTCTACATTGTAGAATAATAGTCAAGACCTCAAAACTATGAAATAACATGTATGGAATCATATAGTAAACAAAAAAGTGTTAAACAAATTAAAATATATTTTAGATTATTCAAAGTAGCCACCCTTTGCCTTGATGACAGCTTTGCACACTCTTGGCATTCTCTCAACCAGCTTCACCTGGAATGCTTTTCTAACAGTCTTGAAGGGGCGCATACCAGATGAGATGGCATATCGCTGCAGAATGCTGTGGCATTAAGAATTATTTCATAGTTTTGATGTCTTTACTGTTATTCTACAATGTAGAAAATAGTAAAAATAAAGAAAAACCCTTGAATGAGTAGGTGTGTCCAAAATGTTGACTTGTACTGTATATATTTTTTTATATATTTTCCTTCCTTATTGTTTTCCGCTAACCCTGCCACCCCTTCCCTAATTGGAGTAAACTAATGGACAACAATACTTAGGCTTCCACTTCCAGCTTATACATACGAGTTTGGAATCCTTTGTTAAGGCCTCTAGCAGTGCAAGTGATGTAAAACTATTGATGGGGAAACAAAGCTTCCTGAAGCATTGAGGTTTTCCAGCAAATTGTGTCGAAAATAGGCTTTAAGCAACACAGTGTACATTAGTGGCACCTGGTGGTCAAAATAATTTAGAGAGGCCAAATTATTATAGATGACGTCCCACACCCCGTAGCGCGTGCATAGCATAGCCTTTTTTGTCTTCTACCAATACCAAATCAATTAGGTGGTTGTTTGACGAAACAAAGCTGATCATCATTGATCACGTGCTTCTGATAAAGTGATATAGGCATCTGTGCACTGCTTCGAAGTACACTGCTTAACGATTTATACGCATGCCTTGGAGCTCCAGCATCAAACGTAACATATAAAACACCAAATATTCATTGATATGCAATAATGTGTAAACACATTACATAGCAGCTAACCTTCTTGCGTCAATCCCATGTAATTACAGTAAAAATAAAGTGAAACACAAACCCCATCTCCACACAATGAATTTCATTAATTCATTGATTACGAATGCAGTAGCATTTACTTTTTTTTTTACAGTATAATACAATAAATTATACGCTATTGTACTATGTGTCATTACACACTACTTCCTTTGATAATGTATTTAGAGTACAGTAGTTGTATTGCAATAAGGAAATACAGTAACTTACTTCTAGCTGCCTGCATGTTTCTGTCAAATTCACAGCAACCCCTTTACAGTGTGTTCTATCGCTTTTGCAATGATGTGTGAAGATGTCCAAGTGGGAAAAAGATGGTGCTTGTTGTTTGAAGTGACTTTGTTGGACTAATATCGCAAATGGACAATTTCACTGCTACGGATTCCTGCTTTGAAAACCAGGTAAGCTTTAGCTAGCTGTATGACTTTGCAGACCCCCTTGAGAAAGTCAAGCAGTGTAACTTCCTGGTGTTTGGCTATATGGGGGTTTCAAGGTGAACGATAGGAGGAACAAAGGAAGTAGCGGAAGGGAGGGAGAGGAACAGGGGTTCAATGGAGGAATGTAACCTATCTCCAGAAAGATGCTAACCCTCTCCAGACCACCTGCCTCCCTGACACGCACACACGCACGCACACACATACACACACACTTTCCAGACCACCTGCCTCCCTGACACGCACGCACACACGCACGCACGCACGCACACACACACATACACACACACACTTTCCAGACCACCTGCCTCCCTGACACACACGCACGCACGCACGCACGCACACACACACACACTTTCCAGACCACCTGCCTCCCAGGGGTCAAGATATCGATGCTGCCCTCCGCTGACCACCTGATAGTGTGTGTGTGTGTGTGTGTGTCTGTGTGTGTCTGTGTGTGTCTGTCTGTGTGTGTCTGTGTCTGTGTCTGTGTGTGTGTGTGTGTGTGTGTGTGTGTCTGTGTGTGTGTCTGTGTGTGTCTGTGTGTATGTGTGTGTGTGTCTGTGTGTGTCTGTGTGTGTGTGTCTGTGTCTGTGTGTGTGTGTGTGTGTGTGTGTGTGTGTCTGTGTGTGTGTGTGTGTGTGTGTGTGTGTGTGTGTGTGTGTGTGTGTGCGCACGCGTGCGTGCGACTGGTGTTTTTCTGTCTCATCAGTAGTGATGAAAGGGCAGACCGGGGATCAACCCTGCTAAACCACAGACACACGATAAACATCATCCAAAGGAAACT
This sequence comes from Salmo trutta, assembly GCF_901001165.1. Taxonomy (NCBI): domain Eukaryota; kingdom Metazoa; phylum Chordata; class Actinopteri; order Salmoniformes; family Salmonidae; genus Salmo; species Salmo trutta. Next base: position 56,030,499 of record NC_042974.1, on the reverse strand, counting down.
ACTTCTCTTCATTATACCACCAGTATAATGAGCTGTAAGAGAGAGAGAAAGAGAGAAAGAGAAGGAACACTGGCTTTTATCAAGCTGGAGAAGGAGTTGGTAATGAAGAGACAGCTGTATCCCCTGATGAGAGGGAAGGGTCTTCCCTCCTCCAAGAGGCGTACTTAACATTCTCCAAAGAGTGTATAACATTTACAATGGAACTACAATCTTGGAAAATGGGTTCTTGAAAGGTTATTTGAGGTGAGCAATGGTTCTACCTAGCATTATTTGTGGTCAAGAAACCCGTTCTTGGAAGAGGTTCTTCACAAGGCTCTTTGCTGTCTGGATGAAAATAACCTTCTTCCTATAGGGTTGTGATTTTATTCTATCTGTTTTGCCTATTTGTATGTGTGTTGCATTTGTATTTATTATGGATCCCCATTAGTTCCTTCCAAGGCAGCAGCTACTCTTCCTGGGGTCTGGCAAAATTAAGGCAGTTATACCATTTTAAAAACATTACAATACATTCGTAAAAGATTTCACAACACACTAAGTGTGTGCCCTCAGGCCCCTACTCCGCTACCACATATCTACATACACAAAATCCATGTGTACGTGTGTGTATGGTGCGTATGTTATTTTGTGTTTGTGTGTATGTGTCTGTGCCTATGATTGTGTTGCTTCACAGTCCTCGCTGTTCCATAAGGTGTATTTTTATCCATTTTTTCATCTGATTCTACTGCCTGCATCAATTACCTGATAGTCATGGCTCTATGTAGTACTGTGCACCTACCATAGTATGTTCTGGACTTGGGCATGTTAGCACCCACAGAGGTTCTGGAAGTGTTTCTGTACTGTATGTGTAGCATACCTAATTTACCGTTAATTACAACTCACATATTCCCTTATAAATATAGATAAATATAGCATATTGACTACAAGAGGACATGCATGACAACACCAAACATCAGAGACACACACCAACCCCTCTTCCCCTATTTCACTCCATCCCTCTTTCTCTTCCACCCATATTTGTGGATACAACCTTGGGTAGGAAAGCACACTAATGAATCCAATGATCAAGCCATTTATGTCACATTGACTTTCAAAGAACGCCAACGCCTGCAGCCAGGCTTCAAGGTTGATTTGATCCACATTTCAGATGGTGAGAGATACGACCAGCCCATTCTTACTGATCACACACCGGCGTTGCTACAACAACACAGAGACAGTCATCTCTGCTACAGTGGTGGTTCCATCACTGCTTTCCCTATGCACCTCCTATCACTACCCCAATATTGTAAAGCATAAATACATCTGGTATATATGCCGCCAAGTGCTTAGTTTTATTAGGGTCATGTTTTACATCTCCTCCTCCTTCTCTTTCATAACCCAAAACTCCAACTCCTAAAATAATCCAGAATCGTCTGTATAGAACATGCTGCCAGTCAACTGGTATCTTTCTCTCTCTCTCTCTCTCTCTCTCTCTCTCTCTCTCTCTCTCTCTTTCTTTTATTTTCTCTTTCTCTCTCTCTGTCTCTGTCTGTTTGTCTCGCTCTTTCTCTCCTTCTGTCCTCACTTTATCAGTCAGTCTTTCTCTCTCACTATGTCTCTCCCTCTCTGTCTTTCTCTCTCACTATGTCTCTCCCTCTCTGTCTTTCTCTCTCACTATGTCTCTCCCTCTCTGTCCTTCTCTCTCACTATGTCTCTCCCTCTCTGTCCTTCTCTCTCACTATGTCTCTCCCTCTCTGTCCTTCTCTCTCACTATGTCTCTCCCTCTCTGTCCTTTTCTCTCTCAGCAGCTCATATTCAGTCAACGTGCTGTGGGCTCAGCTATTTGACAGGCTGGATTTCTTCAGCTCAAGCCTCCCGACAAGCTGATGAAAGGAGCGGGGGACAAATAGATTGAAGGAGAGGTGGATGAATAGATTGAAGGAGAGGTGGATGAATAGATTGAAGGAGAGGTGGATGAATAGATTGAAGGAGAGCTGGATGAATAGATTGAAGGAGAGGTGGATGAATAGATTGAAGGAGAGCTGGATGAATAGATTGAAGGAGAGGTAGATGAATAGATTGAAGGAGAGGTGGATGAATAGATTGAAGGAGAGGTGGATGAATAGATAGAAGGAGAGGTGGATGAATAGATTGAAGGAGAGGTGGATGAATAGATTGAAGGAGAGGTGGATGAATAGATTGAAGGAGAGGTGGATGAATAGATGGAAGGAGAGGTGGATGAATAGATGGAAGGAGAGTTGGATGAATAGATGGAAGGAGAGGTGGATGAATAGATGGAAGGAGAGGTGGATGAATAGATGGAAGGAGAGGTGGATGAATAGATGGAAGGAGAGGTGGATGAATAGATTGAAGGAGAGGTGGATGAATAGATTGAAGGAGAGGTGGATGAATAGATAGAAGGAGAGGTGGATGAATAGATTGAAGGAGAGGTGGATGAATAGATTGAAGGAGAGGTGGATGAATAGATGGAAGGAGAGGTGGATGAATAGATTGAAGGAGAGGTGGATGAATAGATGGAAGGAGAGGTGGATGAATAGATTGAAGGAGAGGTGGATGAATAGATTAAAGGAGAGGTGGATGAATAGATGGAAGGAGAGGTGGATGAATAGATGGAAGGAGAGGTGGATGAATAGATGGAAGGAGAGTTGGATGAATAGATGGAAAGGGGGATGAATGAAAGTCTACGTGTGTTAAGAGACATCAAATGATACCAGGGATGCACCTCTCTGTCAGATCAGGACATACACATTTGTGACACCCTTGATAAAGATGAGCAAAAATGACTGTATAAAATAAATAATTCAAACACAATATTGTATGCTCCAAAAAATTGGGAAATTATATTATTTTATGCTAATACAATTGCTCAGAGAAAGAGATTTTGTTTTCAAAATGATTGACACCCGTTTTCAATACCTTTCAATAACTCACATTGCAAGGATAACAGCACTGAGCCTTTTTCTGAAATGTTGTATGAGTTGGAGAACACATGGGGGTGGATCTTAGACCATTCCTCCATTTCAGATTCTTGCCAGGTCCTTGATATCCTTCGTCTGCTCTTCTTCAATTCAAGCCACATTTCAATGAGTTTCAAGTCTGGAGATGGCCATTGCAAAATGTTGATTTTGTGGCCAATTAACAATTTCTTTGTGGATTTTGATGCGTGCTTTGGGTTATTGTCTTGCTGAAAGATCCAATTGCGGCCAAGTTTTCAGACCTCTGGCAGAGGCAACCAGGTTTTTGCCTAAAATGTCCTGGCATTGGCTAAAGTTCATGATGCTGTTGACAAGGGCCCCCAGGACCAGTGGAAGCAAAATAGCCCCGTAACGTCAAAGATCCACCACCATATTGTACAGTAGGTATGGAGTTCTTTTCTGCTTCCACTGGTGTGTGTTGAGCTCTATTTTCATGTCATCTGACCAAGGCACCGGTTCCAATCCAAGTGCCGTTTAGCAAACTCCAGGCGTTCACATTTGTTGGATGACATGAAAATAGAGCTCTTTGGCCACGCACACCAGTGGTGGGTTTAGCATCGAAATAAGAAGGCACGCGGAGAAAATAACCCCATGTTGTGTACTCTCCTCTTCTCTCTTCTCTCTGTGTTCTGACACTGTCTGTCTATCTTCCTATATTTTCAGGTTGTGTCTTACACAGCTGCATCTCTCACACACACACACACACACACACACACACACACACACACACACACACACACACACACACACACACACACACACACACACACCATACACTCACCACGAACACGCACAGCGCGAACATACACGCACGCACATGCACACCCATGCACACACATACCCTGACAAACACGCACACACACCCTGACAAGACACTATATCTCACCCTCTCACCATGGTTACGCGCTGAGCTGCAATAAGGACAGTGCACCATAATTTCCTGGTAGTCGGAGCCGTGCGGTGTTGTGTTCTTCCTGTATTAGCTTGAATTAGGTAGCCAATCAAAATCCAACCACCCGTCTGTAGAGGAGACCAGGGGCCTGTGTCTTATAATTTGTCACAAGAGGCCTTGACAGAGAGACCTCTGAGTGTCAGACTTTTATGAGAAGAGCATAAACTCGGTTGGTATACCTAGAACAAACACACATACAGCTTTATCATATTTCATATTTCAATGAGGGTTTTAAAACTTCACGAGTCAGCAAAGAGCTGGCTAGACAGAAATGTGCTGAAAGATTGTGCCCTTGGCGAATCGTACATTCAGACAGGTATCTGACAGATCTTTAGATCAACACTTCAACACGAAGGCTGTGTCCCAAATGGTACCCTATTCCCTATACACTACATTTTAGTATTTTATATTTTATTAGGATCCCCATTAGCTGTTGCAAAAGCAGCAGCTACTCTTCCTGGGGTCCACACAAAACATGAAACATAATACAGAATGACATAATACAGAACATCAATAGACAAGAACTACATCAATTTTTTTAAAGGCACACGTAGCCTACATATCAATGCATACACACAAACTATCTAGGTCAAATAAGGGAGAGACGTTGTGCCGTGAGGTGTTGCTTTATTTGTTTTTTGAAACCAGGTTTGCTGTTTATTTGAGCAGTATGAGATGGAAGGAAGTTCCATGCAATAAGGGTTCTATATAATACTGTATGCTTTCTTGAATTTGTTCTGGATTTGAGGACTGTGAAAAGACCCCTGGTGGCATGTCTGGTGGGATAAGTGTGTGTCAGAGCTGTGTGTAAGTTGACTATGCAAACAATTTGGGATTTTCAACACATTAATGTTTCTTATAAAAAGAAGAAGTGATGCAGTCAGTCTCTCCTCAACTCTTAGCCAAGAGAGACTGGCATGCATAGTATTTATATCAGTCCTCTTATTACAATTAAGAGCAAAATGTGCCGCTCTGTTCTGGGCCAGCTGCAGCTTAACTAGGTCTTTCCTTGCAGCACTGGACCACACAACTGGACAATAATCAAGATTAGACAAAACTAGAGCCTGCAGAACTTTCTTTTTGGAGTGTGGTGTTAAAAAACAGAGAATCTCTTTGTTATGGCTAGACTTGGGCCCTATATTACGGCTAAATGGGCACTCTATTGGTACAGTGTTTTTATTACACAGCAAATTTGTGGGTGTTAAAATCTCAGTGTTGAGGTCAAAAGGTTTGGTGAGTGTTATATCTGGGGGTTGATTCTAGTGGGTTTAACACCAGTGTTATATCTGAGTGTTGATTCTAGTGGGGTTAACACCAGTGGGGTTAACACCAGTGGGGTTAACACCAGTGGGGTTAACACCAGTGGGGTTAACACCAGTGGGGTTAACACCAGTGGGGTTAACACCAGTGGGGTTGATATTGACACCACATAAGGTGAAGTGTTATTTGAATCACAGTGGAATCATCACTGTTACTCGACTGCATTGAGTTCATTTCTGCTAACTCTCTCAGAGTGAAAAAGACATGGGAGGGGCTTCATTATCATATTTCCCCAGCATGCTTTGTTGCAGGTTGCCTTTTAGAATAGTTTGTTTTAATATCTATGTTTCTGCATGCACATTGATTGATTCATTGATCTTATACTACGTTTTTCTTAAATAATCCAATCTGTAAGTAGTTGTTGAACTCGTTTCACACGTTATTGAGATGATTGTTCCAGTTTACGTGGTTTTATGTAGTCTCATTAAGCAATATTTCCTACCTTGGCAGTCATTCTAACTGCAGATTGTATTTTTTCCTTTTGTACCTGTACCATCTTGTCCCCTAAGGGACTTATAACTAGGAGTACAAAGGATGCACCTGACAGGGTACCACTACAGTGACAATCCCTTTAAGAAGACATCTAAACCTTTATTTCTGACAGTGTATTCTCTACATAGTGCACTACACAGGGCCATGGTATGTATTCGGCCTAGCAAATCAAATCAAATCACATCTTATTTGTCGCATGCGCCGAATACAACAGCTGTAGACCTTATAGTGAAATGCTTACTTACAAGCCCTTAACCAGCAATGCAGTTTTAAGAAAATACCCCTCCAAAAAGTAAGAGATAAGAATAACAAATAATTAAAGAGCAGCAGTAAATAACAATAGTGGGGCTATATACAGGGGGTATCGGTACAGAGTCAATATGCGAGGGCACCGGTGTCAAGGTAATTGAGGTAATATGTACATGTAGGTAGAGTTATTAAAGTGACTATGCATAGATCTCCTGGAAGGATATTGACCTCATCCCGTCAGTAGTGGATGCCTGGTTGCTCTTTAAAACCTGTTGAGGATCTTATCCCGATCTTATCCCGGTATTGGGATTCATTGTCATGTGACCATGGCGGGGAATTCAAAACTGCAAGAGTAATCATTTCAAAAAATCAAATAATCAACTATTTTCCTCCATTTGAAAGATATATCTCCTAAATCTAACCACGCTGTCCGATTTTCAGAGGCATTACGGAGAATGCATAAAGTTAGGTTATGTGAGGAGAGTACATTGACAATAGCTGCGTGTAATGTTTAGCCAATTCAAAGAAGGGCATCAACAGACAGAAAACTAGCTAGAATTATGCACTTACCTTTGACAATCTGCATCAGATGACACTCATAGGACATTATGTTATACAATACATGCATTTTTAGTTCCATCAAGTTCATATTTATATCCAAAAACAGCATTTACAGTCGCGGTGAAATTCAGAATTTTTTTCGGCTCGAATGCACCCAGTGAATCCAGCATTACAAATCACGGAATTACTATTCGAAAACATTGGTAAATTATAATATTGTCATTCAAAGAATAATATATTATCATCTCGTAATTGCTACCGAATGGCCAGATCTCAAAATAACTTTACTGGGAAATCACATTTTGCATAAACTGGGTACTATGCTAACAACAATAAGCTATATGCTAAGCTAAGCTAAGCTATACCGTTAGCATTAGCATCATCTAATATCGATAATAACATTCTAAATATCCCCTTACCTTTGATTATCTCCATCAGAAGGCGCTGCCAGAGATCCCAGGTCCAGAACAAATGTGGTTTCTTTTGACAAAGTTCATAATTTATGTCCAAATAGTTAGCGTTCAGTAGGCTCCCACAAAATGAGGTGGGCAGTGTAAAGTCACGTCAAAAAGCTAAAGAAAACCTAGTAAATAATCTATTTACGTTTGTTTAAACATGTCAAACGTTGTTCATCATTAATCTTTTGGTCCATTTTTAACGTGAAACATCAGTAAACATCAGTAATATTTTCACACAACCTATCAAGTGTCTAGAATAAACGATAATGACAAAGGCACTCTTCTCAGATTCATGCGCAGGCGCAAAAAATGAAGTGATGACGTGTCAACTTGTAAGCTTTCTTATTCGGTCTGTATTCATCACAGATGCTTCCAACAACTTTCTAAAGATCGTTGACATCTAGTGGAAGCAGTAGGAGTTGCGAACTGAATCCTTTCTCACTGTGGTATCTTTAAAACAATGACACTAAATAGTACAGTCACAAAATTGTCATTTTTTTTAATCTATTTTTCACAGGTTTTTGCCTGCAATATGAGTTTTGTTATACTTACAGACACCATTCAAACTGTTTTAGAAAATTCAGAGTGTTTTCTATCCGAATGTGTTAATAATATGCATATCCTAGCTTCTGAGTTGGTGTAGGAGGCAGTTAAAAATTGCCACATATTTTTTTCAAAATTCTCAATACTGCCCCCGTGGCCCGTAGAGGTTAAAAGTGCTTTCCTCACCATCTAAAATAAGCATGCCCCATTCACAAAATGTAAAACTAAGAACAGATATAGCCCCTTGGTTCACCCCAGACTTGACTGCCCTTGACAAGCACAAAAACGTCCTGTGGCGTTCTGCATTAGCATCGAATAGCCCCCGCGATATGCAACTTTTCAGGGAAGTCAGGAACCAATATACACATTCAGTTAGGAAAACTAAGGCTAGCTTTTTCAAACAGAAATTTGCATCCTGTAGCACGAATTCCAAAAAGTTTTGGGACACTGTAAAGTCCATGGAGAGTAAGAGCACCTCCTCCCAGCTGCCCACTGCACTGAGGCATGGAAACACTGTCACCACCGATAAATCTATGATAATTGATCATTTCAATAAGCATTTTTTCTACGGCTGGCTATGCTTTCCACCTGGCTACCCCAACAGCTCTGCACCCCCTGCAGCAACTTGCCCAAGCCCCCCTCCACTTCCCCTTCACCCAAATCCAGATAGCTGATGTTCTGTAACAGCTATAAAATCTGAATCCTTACAAATCAGCGGGGCTAGACAATCTGGACCCTCTCTTTCTAAATTATCCGCCAAAATTGTTGCAACCCCGATTACTAGCCTGTTCAACCTCTTTTTCGTATCGTCTGAGATCCCCAAAGATTGGAAAGCTGCCGCGGTCATCCCCCTCTTCAAAGGGGGAGACACTCTAGACCCAAACTGTTATAGACCTATATCCTGCCTGCCCTGCCTTTCTAAGGTCTTCGAAAGCCAAGTTAACAAATCCCACAGTACCTTCTCCACTATGCAATCTGGTTTCTAAGCTGGTCATGGGTGCACCTCTGCCACGCTCAAGGTCCTAAACGATATCATAACAGCCATCGATAAAAGGCAGTACTGTGCAGCAGTCTTCATCGACCTGGCCAAGGCTTTCGACTCTGTCAATCACCGCATTGTTATCGGCAGACTCAGTAGCCTTGGTTTCTTAAATGACTGCCTCGCCTGGTTCACCAACTACTTCTCAGAAAGAGTTCAGTGTGTCAAATCGGAGGGCCTATTGTCCGGACCTCTGGCAGTCTCTATGGGGGTGCCACAGGGTTAAATTCTCGGGCCGACTCTTTTCTCTGTATATATCAATGATGTCGCTCTTGCTGCTGGTGATTCTCTGATCCACCTCTACGCAGACGACACCATTCTGTATACTTCTGGCCCTTCTTTGGACACCGTGTTAGCAAACCTCCAAATGAGCTTCAATGCCATACAACACTCCTTCTGTGGCCTCCAACTACTTTTAAATGCTAGTAAAACTAAATGCATGCTTTTCAACCGATTGCTGCCCACACCCACCCTCCCGACTAGCATCACTACTCTGGACGGTTCTGACTTAGGATATGGGGACTACTACAAATACCTAGGTGTCTGGTTAGACTGTAAACTCTCCTTCCAGACTCACATTAAGCATCTCCAATCCAAAATTAAATCAAGAATCGGCTTCCTATTTTGCAACAAAGCCCCCTTCACTCATGCTGCCAAACATACCCTCGTAAAACTGACTATCCTACCGATCCTTGACTTCGGCGATGTCATTTACAAAATAGCCTCCGACACTCTACTCAGCAAACTGGATGTAGTCTATCACAGTGCCATCCGTTTTGTCACCAAAGCCCCATATACTACCCACCACTGCAACCTGTATGCTCTCGTTGGCTGGCCCTCGCTACATATTCATCACCAAACCCACTGGCTCCAGGTCATCTATAAGTCTTTGCTAGGTAAAGCCCCACCTTTTCTCAGCTTACTGGTCACCATAGCAACACCCACCCATAGCACGATCTCCAGCAGGGATATTTCACTGGTTATCCCCAAAGCCAACACTTCCTTTGGCTGCCTTTCCTTCCAGTTTTCTTCTGCCAATGTCTGGAACGAATTGCAGAAATCACTGAAGCTGGAGACTTATATCTCCCTCTCTAACTTTAAGCATCAGCTGTCAGAGCAGCTTACCGATCACTGTACCTGTACATAGCCAATCTGTAAATAGCATACCCAACTACCTCATCCCCATATTGTTATTTATCGTCTTGCTCTTTTGCACCTCATTATCTCTACTTGCACATCATCATCTGCACATCTATCACTCCAGTGTTAATGCTAAATTGTAATTATTTTGCCTCTATGTCCTATTTATTGCCTTACCTCCCTACTCTTCTACATTTGAACACACTGTATATAGATTTTTTCTATTGTGTTATTGACTGTATGTTTGTTTATGTGTAACTCTGCGTTGTTGTTTTTGTCGCACTGCTTTGCTTTATCTTGGCCACGTTGCAGTTGTAAATGAGAACTTGTTCTCAACTGGCCTACCTGGTTAAATAAAGGTGAAATAAAATTGTAAAAATAATAATGACAGAGAGTAGCAGCAGCGTAGAAGGGGGGAGGGCAATGCAGATAGTCTGGGTAGCCATTTGATTAGCTGTTCAGGAGTCTTATGGCTTGGAAGTAGGAGCTGTTTAGAAGCTTCTTGGACCTAAACTTGGTGCTCTTGTACCACTTGCCGTGCGGTAGCAGAGAACAGTCTATGACTAGGCTGGCTGGAGTCTTTAACAATTTTTAGGGCCTTCCTCTGACACCGCCTGGTATAGAGGTCCTGGATGGCAGGAAGCTTGGCCCCGGTGATGTACTGGGCCATACGGACTACCCTCTGTAGTGCCTTGCGGTCGGAGGCCGAGCAGTTGCCATACCAGGCAGTGATGCAACCTGTCAGGATGCTCTCGATGGTGCAGCTGTAAAACCTTTTGAGGATCTGAGGACACATGCCAAATCTTTTCAGTCTCCTGAGGGGAATATGTTTTTTTGTGCCCACTTTGAATCTCGGTTTAATCTTTCAGTGGGAGTCTGACGTGTTTGATGTGGCCATTTGTGTTGTAACATGGGGAGTTATTCTTTGTCCTCTTGAAAACTTGCCATCTTGGGAGGCAGGTAGCCTAGTGGTAAGAGTGTTGGACTAGTAACCGAAAGGTTGCAAGATTGAATCCCGAAGCTGACCAGGTAAAAATCTGTTGTTCTGCTCCTGAACAAGGCAGTTAACCCACTGTTCCTATGCTGTCATTGAAAATAAGAATTAGTTCTTAACTGACTTGCCTAGATAAATAAATAAAAAATACAAAATCTTTAACATGCTGTGTGGTCCGATGTCATCTGAGGACCTTGTTGGCCTGCTACACACACACACCGTGAAAATATACTGAACAAAAATATAAACGCAACAATTTCTACAATTTTACTGAGTTACAGTTCATGTAAGGAAATCAGTCCATTGAAATAAATTCATTAGGCTATGGATTTTACATGACTGGGAATACAGATATGCATCTGTTGGTCACATGGATCAGAAAACGAGTGTGACCAGATACTGCAGCGCGACACATCTCCTTCGCATAGAGTTTATCAGGCTGTTATCTCAATCTCTTTACTCAAAGATTCAACCATAGACGCTTACTGACAGTTGTGCCTGCTTTGCGTGATGTATTGTTGTCTCTACCTTCTTGCCCTTTGTGCTGTTGTCTGCTCCCAATAATGTTTGTACCATGATTTGTGTTGCTACCATGTTGTGCTGCTGCCATGTTGTGTTGCTACCATGTTGTTGTCATGTTGTGTTGCTACCATGCTGTGTTGTCATGTGTTGCTGCCATGCTATGTTGTTGTCTTAGATATCTCTTTATGTAGTGTTGTGTTGTCATGATGTGTGTTTTGTACTATATTTTTATTGAATTTATTTTTATTTTTAATCCCAGCCCCCATCCCCTCAGGTGGCCTGCCTAGTTAAATAAAGGTTAAATAAAATAAAATACACATAACATTTATTGTAGCCTGTGGAATGTTGTCCCACTCCTCTTCATTGGCTGTGCAAAGTTGCTGGATAATGGCGAGAACTGGAACACGCTGTCGTACACGTTGAGCCAGAGCATCCCAAACATGCTTAATGGGTGACATGTCTGGTCAGTATACAGGCCATGGAAGAACTGGGACATTTTCTGCCTCCAGGAATTTTGTACAGATCCTTGCGACATGGGGCCTTGCTTTATGCTTAAACCTGAGATGATGGATGAATGGCACGACAATGGGCCTCAGGATCTTGTCACGGTATCTCTGTACATTCAAATTGTCATTGATAAAATTAAATTGTCTACATTGTCTCTAGCTTATGCCTGCCCACACCATAACCCCACCGCCACCATGTGACACTCTGTTCACAATGTTGACATCAGCAAACTGTTCGCCCACACAACGCCATACACGTGGTCTGCGGTTGTCACGCCAGTTGTACATACTGCCAAATTCCCTTTGGACTTTGGATGCAGCTTATGGTAGAGAAATTAGCATTACATTATCATGCCAATTGCACGCTCCCTCAAAACTTGAGACATCTGTGACACTGAGTTGTGGGACAAAATTGTTCATTTCAGAGTGACCTTCTATTGTCCCGAGTGCAAGGTGCCCCTGTGTAATGATCATGCTGTTTAATCAGCTTCTTAGTATGCCACACCTGTCAGGTGGATCTTGGCAAAGGAGAAATACTCACTAACAGGGATGTAAACAAATTTGTGCACAACATTTAAGAGAAATAAGCTTTCTGTGACTATGGAACATTTTAGGGATCTTTTATTTCAGCTCATGAACACTTTACATGTTGCGTTTATATTTTTGTTCAGTGTAGATCCAGAGACAGTCAGTAGAATTTATTTGGATCAGTGAGACACAAATAGTCTTAGATGTTACCATTGCAGCATGCTAGATGTTCTGACTCTGGCTGTCAGCAGAATTTGACGTCAAGATAAATGGCTGTATCCTGACTTCTCTCAATGTTACCACCTGAAAAGTGTTTTAAAAATGTCTTTGAGCATGAGAGAAGAGACAGAAAGAGAGAGAAGAGACAAAAAGAGAGAGAAGAGAGAAACGAGAGGGAGAGAGAGAGAGACAGAGAGGGAGAGAGAGAGAACATCCCAAACAAATGAGCAACTTAGCAACATGAAAGTAAGTGGCTATAGAAAGGTCAAACTGTGTTTAAACCTCCCTCTCTCGTTCTGTCTTCATGTTTCTCTCTCTCTCTTTCTTTCTTTGTCTCCATCTCTCTCTCTCTCTCTCTCTCTCTCTCTCTCTCTCTCGCTCTCTCTCTCCCCCCATCTGCATTCATGATTTACTCTCTGTGAATCGTGCCCTTTCCGACCCAGCAGACAAACGCTTGTTGGGAAAAGAAAACACTGCCGGTGGTTAGCCAAACTATCATGCATTCGATCCTTCCAAGTGCCATTTCGATATAATCGTGTCAGATATGACACGTATGTAACTCAACGTGGTAAATGAGGCTCACAGAACGTTTCATGTTCCAGTAAATGTAGACTACTGAGCCATGTAGTCAGGTATTTGTGACATGATCGTGGTGACAGGTGTAGACAGGCTCTGTGTGAGGCAGGGAACTGACAAATCATCTCTACACACACACACACACACGCGCACACACACACACACACACACGCACACACACACACACACACACACACACACACACACACACACACACACACACACACACACACACACACACACACACACACACACACACACACACACACACACACACACAGACACACACACACTCTTCAAATCATCTCTCTGTCAGGTCTGGAAAGAGGCAGGCAGTAGCTAGCCAGGCATCTTCAGAGAAAACACTGCCTGCATCCCAAATGGCACCTTATTCCCTATGTAGTGCAGTACTCTTGACAGGGTTCTGGTCAAAAGTAGTGCACTATATAGGGAATAGGGACGGGTGCCATCTGTCTCATTACCACAGAGAAACTTCAGCTAATTAAGTCTAGATACTCGCTGAGACTGAGACTTACTTTCCTCTGCCTACCTGAATAACAATGACTATGTGTGTCACATAGATTAGAACAGAGAGATGGAGAGAGAAAGATAGAGATAGACAGGCGAGAGAGGGAGAGGGGGGGTGGAGTGGGAGAGAGTGAAAGAGAGAGATCGAGATCAACAGAGAGGGAGAGAGAGAGAGAGAGAGAGAGAGGAACAATGCAGACAGACAGAACCAGCGGGAGTTGGGGTGGGAATGGGTGCTGTGACTTTGTAGTCTCAGGCATTCTTTCATCTGATTAGAGAGGGATGGATAGATATAGAGAAAGAGAGAGAAGGGAAGAGCAAGAAAGAAAGGGAAATGGAGAAGTAAAGGGAGAGAGTGAAAAAGAGAGAGGGAGAAATAGAGAGGCGTCCTTTCCATGTTGATCTAGAGGTCCTCGTTAGTGAGATAATAATCCAGAGGCATCTAGGCGAGGTATGCTTTAATTGAATTTAATTAAATTGATGATTTGATGTTTAACGCTCACATCAAAAGGAACCGCCTTCTGTCTGTTTCTCAGTTTGTCTCACGATGGGTCCGTTCCTCTATGTCAGCCTTCTCCTGTGCCAATACAGCCCAGCCTAGCTCACGGCTGATCCATTTCAACACAGGTCCTCCTTCCCTTCGTGTAAGCCTTCTGCTTTGCCGATGCAGCCAGCACGTGGTAGACTTAGCGCAGTTCCTTTATGTGCACATACTGTCTGTATGTAAGTCCTTTACTCAGTGAAGAAGCAGGGTGTTGTGAGGGCCTTACTGATTCAGACACACTTTATACCACTCTGACACACTTTACACCACCCTGACACACTTTACACCACTCGGACACACGTTATACCACTCGGACACACTTTATATCACTCTGACACACTTTATACCACTCTGACACACTTTATACTACTCTGACACACTTTACACCACCCTGACACACTTTACACCACTCAGACACATTTTATACCACTCGGACACACTTTATACCACTCGGACACACTTTACACCACCCTGACACACTTTACACCACTCGGACACACTTTATACCACTCTGACACACTTTATACCACTCTGACACACTTTATACCACTCGGACACACTTTATACCACTCTGACACACTTTATACCACTCTGACACACTTTATACTACTCTGACACACTTTACACCACCCTGACACACTTTATACCACTCTGACACACGTTATACCACTCTGAAACCCTTTATACCACTCTGACACACTTTATACCACAGCTGACAAGCTAAAGGCATTCTTTGTTTTATGCATCTACTCCATGTGTGTCTCTGCAGACCTCCTAGCTGTGTGTGATTATCTTTGATGCGTCATGCTGTGGTTTATAATGCACATTAGACACACACACACACACACACACACACACACACACACACACACACACACACACACACACACACACACACTTTTGCTCTCATTACTGGCGTCCGCTAGGGCTCGGTTTCAGGCCCTCTTCTATTCTCTCTATACACCAAGTCACTCGGCTCCATCATATCCTCTCGTGGTCTCTCCTATCATTGCTATGCTGATGACATTTAACAACTTCTCCTTCCCCTTCTGACACCCATGTGGCGACACGCATCTCTGCCTGCCTGGCAGACATCTCAGCGGGGATGTCGGCCCACCACGTCAAGCTCAACCTCGACAAGACAGAGCTGCTCTTCCTCCCGGGGAAGGCCTTCCCACTCCAAGTCCTCTCTACAACTCCAGGGTGTCCCCCTCCCAGAGTGCAAAGAATCTTGGCGTGACCCTGGACCCTGTTGTTCTCTGCAAACATCAAAGCAGTGACTCGCTCCTGTAGGAAGCGCTGCAGGTCCTTATCCAGGCACTTTTTCATCTTCCGTCTGGACTATTGCAGCTCTCTGTTGGCTGGGCTCCCTGCTTGTGCCATCAAACCACTGCAACTTATTCAGAATCCTACAGCTCGCCTGGTGTTCAACCTCCCCAAGTTCTCCCATATCACTCTGCACAGTTCACTGGCTTCCAGTCAAAACTTGGATCCGCTTTAAAATCATGGTGCTTGCCTATGGAGCAGTAAAGGGGAACTGTTTCGACGAACTTTACTGGTACTATTAGGATGTATTTGTCTGCATGTTTTGACCGCCTTTGAGCCAGTGGATTACTGAATAAAACGTGCCAACAAAACAGAGTTTTTGGGATATCGAACAAAACAAACATTTATTGTGTAGCTGGGACTCTTGTGACTGCAACCATATGAAGATCTTCAAAGGTAAGGGATTCATTTTATTGCTATTTCTGACTTTTGTAATTCCTTTACTTGGTTGTAAAATGTTTGTATGCTTTTGTAAGAGGGGCGCTGTCCTCAGATAATCGTATGGTATGCTTTCGCCGTAAAGCCTTTTTGAAATCTGACAAAGTGGCTGGATTAACAAGAAGTTAATCTTTAAGCCGATGTATAACACTTGTATTTTTTATGAATGTTTATTATGACTATTTCTGTATTTTGAATTTGGCGATCTGCAATTTCACCGGATGTTGTCGAGGTGGGTCGCTAGCGGAACGCCTGGGCCAGAAAGGTTAAATACAACGTCTCCATCTCTCTGCTTTGTGATTGCTGAGGGGTGTTAGCTAGTTATATACACCGTCTCCATCTCTCTGCTTTGTGATTGCTGAGCGGTGTTAGCTAGTCTACAGTATATACACCGTCTCCATGTCTCTGCTTTGTGATTGCTGAGCGGTGTTAGCTAGTCTACAGTAAATACACCGTCTCCATCTCCCTGCTTTGTGATTGCTGAGCGGTGTTGGCTAGTTATATACACCGTCTCCATCTCTCTGCTTTGTGATTGCTGAGCGGTGTTAGCTAGTTATATACACCGTCTCCATCGCTCTGCTTTGTGATTGCTGAGCGGTGTTAGCTAGTTATATACACCGTCTCCATCGCTCTGCTTTGTGATTGCTGAGCGGTGTTAGCTAGTTATATACACCGTCTCCATCTCTCTGCTTTGTGATTGCTGAGCGGTGTTAGCTAGTCTACAGTATATACACCGTCTCCATCTAGTATATACACCGTCTCCATCTCTCTGCTTTGTGATTGCTGAGCGGTGTTAGCTAGTCTACAGTAAATACACCGTCTCCATCTCCCTGCTTTGTGATTGCTGAGCGGTGTTAGCTAGTTATATACACCGTCTCCATCTCTCTGCTTTGTGATTGCTGAGCGGTGTTAGCTAGTCTACAGTATATACACCGTCTCCATCTCTCTGCTTTGTGATTGCTGAGCGGTGTTAGCTAGTCTAAAGTATATACACCGTCTCCATCTCTCTGCTTTGTGATTGCTGAGCGGTGTTAGCTAGTTATATACACCGTCTCCATCTCTCTGCTTTGTGATTGCTGAGCGGTTTTAGCTAGTCTACAGTAAATACACCGTCTCCATCTCTCTGCTTTTGTGATTGCTGAGCGGTGTTAGCTAGTCTACAGTAAATACACCGTCTCCATCTCTCTGCTTTTGTGATTGCTGAGCGGTGTTAGCTAGTCTACTATATGGAATGTTTCACACTGAGATTGATGCTGTATTGCAGCTCTGATAGAAGTTATTATTATTATATTAAGAAGTTATTGCTGTGACGTTTCTCATTATTCACGTTTCCCAATCGATTCCCAACCATCCCATCCAAGCGAGAGTCTTGACTCTTACTCATAATTAAACCAATCCCAATGCAAATCATGGGAATTCAGATGGCATATTGTGTTATGAGTCCTTGGATGCATCCCAAAGTGCATCCTATTCCCTATATAGTGTACTACTTTTGACCAGGGCCCTAGTGCACTATATAGGTAATAGGGTGCCGTTTGGGACTCAGCCTTCACTTTTCCAGGAGGGATCGAGAGAGTGTTATTACTGGCCTTATCAGTAGCAACACTGCATGTGATTGCACCTCACACAATACACACATGCACACATACACATTGAGCAACGTACACGCAAGCATATGGAGACACTCACAGAAAAATCAATGGTGTGCATTCAACTCTGAAAGTGTAAAATGTATGCTATTTTCAGGGAAAATATGAGTCCCACTGTACTGGTGTTAAAATAACACTTTTTAAAGTGTTAAAGATGTAACTCTTTTGCATTGTTTCCCATTCAATTCTTAAATTGTTCAAAGGAACTCAATTGTACATTGTAAAACATAACATTTAGAGTAAACTGGACTCACTTTTCTTAATGCTGACACTATT
This sequence comes from Salmo trutta, assembly GCF_901001165.1. Taxonomy (NCBI): domain Eukaryota; kingdom Metazoa; phylum Chordata; class Actinopteri; order Salmoniformes; family Salmonidae; genus Salmo; species Salmo trutta. Next base: position 56,012,667 of record NC_042974.1, on the reverse strand, counting down.
ACACTTTCTCAATGTAAGAAATGAACACGTGTAGTGTTACAGTAAATGATTTTGGGTATTGTGCTAAGACTGCATGGTGTAAAGCCTAATTTACATATTTCCCAGGGTGCCTTTTCTTTTTGAGTAAATTCTAGAGTCAACACCCATGACTGTATTTGTTAGTGACATAGACATGGTTGTTGAAGTCTTTCATTTTAAAAATCTGTGGCTTTCACCAAGTGAGTTCTTAGGTGAATGTTATCATTAAAATTAAACTATGAAAATACATTACATATCTTAAGGCCTTACTTATTGGCCTAGTTTTACTCCAACAGAGTGATGTTAGGAGACTCCAAGCTAACAGACCACGTCAGTCACATTATCCTGGCTTGCAGTGATGTGTAATTCCTATTGGAATCCGGCCAGAGTTAGAATATCCAACAGTAGGAAATTCAGAATGACTGTCAGGGTTAGGAGACTTCCTAAACCATTTAAACCGGAACAACCATTTTAATAATGGGGGCAATAAATCAAACTAACTGATTGGATTAGTTTAGAAAAATGTATGTTATTTATCTTTGTGTAGCATAAGATTAATCAATCAATGTACATGCAAAAACACGGATATTAAAAACAATTCCAAAAAATCTACTTGCATTGGAGCATGCTGGGAAATATGATAATGATGGGCATGGTTTTAATGGGACTGTTTTACTCTCCACAGTGTAAAAACAATAACACTGATTGCACTGGCCAATTTTCTAAGCACACACACACGGACACGCAATCACAAACCGTTTCTAGAAGAAGAAAGAATATTATGTAATTTGCAAGATGGAAAACATGGTTGTGCGTAATTGTTTGTGCCACTTTTGTTGTCTAGGGCAGTGGTTCTAGGACCGAACCACAGGGGGTACTTGAGAAGACTCATGAGACCATAGGCCGACATGAGGGGGTACTTCAGGGCTTCTCCAGGCAGAGCAACATTCAGTTTATTTTATATATCCGTTATTTAACTAAGCAAGCCAGTTAAGAACAAATTCTTATTCTCAATGACAGCCTACCCCGGCCAAACCCGGACGACGCTGGGCCAATTGTGCGCCGCCCTATGGGACTCCCAATCACTGCCGGATGTGATACAGCCTGGTTTCCAACCAGGGACTGTAGTGATGCCTCTTGCACTGAGATGCAGTGCCTTAGACCTCTGAGCCACTCGTGGTGGTACAATAACTGCAAAAGGTTGGAAACCACTGGTCTAGGGCATATCTTTTCACATGGCTCTCGCACATGTTAAGAAATGGTTCAATATCTTTACACAAACAATAATAATATATGATATGCACTAAGTGGACAAAACATTAGGAACATTATTGAATTGCACCCCCTTTTGCCCTCAGAACAGCCTCAATTCGTCGGGGCATGGACTCTACAAGGTGTCAAACGCATTCCACAGGGATGCTGGTCCATGTTGACTCCAATGCTTCCCACAGTTGTGTCAAGTTGGCTGGATGTCCTTTGGGTGGTGGATCATTCTTGATACACACGGGAAACTGTGGAGCGTGAAAAGCCCAGCGGCATTGCAGTTCTTAAAACACTGAAACCGGTGCGCCTGGCACCTACTGCCATACCTCTTTCAAAGGCACTTCAATCTTTTGTCTTTCCCATTCACTGTCTGAATGGCACACATACACAACCTACGTCTCAATTGTCTCAAGGCTTAAAAATTATTCTTTAACCTGTCTCCTTCCCTTCGTCGATACTGGTTGAATTGGATTTAGCAGGCGACATTAGTAAGGGATCATAGCTTTCACCTGGATTCACCTTGTCAGTCTGTCATGGAAAGAGCAGGTGTTCCTAATGTTTTGTACACTCATATTGTACACACATATTTGTGTATTTTGTTGAGACACTATGTGCTCCAAATGGCACCCTATTCCAAAGTGTATTACTTTTGCAGAGAGCTCGATGGGCCCTGGACAAAAGTAGTGCACTATATAGGGAATAGGGTGCCATTTGGGACCCATTGCTAAATTAGTTTTGACTTGAGTTGAGAAACTGTTCATCAGTGTGTACTGAGAGGTTAAATGAAATTAGAATATCAAATATGCCTGTCTCTTTCTGACTGGAAGACTTTATTACAGTGATCTTTATCATCCAAAGTATTAAATGCCTAGAGGTGTGTGTCCGTGTGTGTGTGTGTGTGTGTGTGTGTGTGGTTGCATGCGGCTACCTCTGCACACTTGCAGCAGCAGATTCATATGAATTTTGGAAGGCATTATTGCTACTCAGTTGTGTATAATGCACGAGTGTCAGGTGAATAGATACAGGATGTAGGACTGTGTGTGTCTACTGCCTCATATCCTATCTGTCTGTCTAATCACCACCCACACACACACACACACGCACACACACACTCAACTCACATGCGTCTGCGCGCTTGCCACACACTCATGCAAATACATATACACACGCATACACTGTATCATTAGCAGCATCCCAAGTAGCCCAACATGAGGAAAGAGTCATTAAGCAAAAGCCAGCAACTATTTAATGAGTCATTCTCAGTCTGTATTGAAGTCTTCTAATGAATTTATCTCAGTTTGAAACTCACACTTTTGTGTCTTCTCAGTTCTCTGTCTTGTCTCGATTGACGAGCTTCAGCAGGAAGCAAACCTTCTGGTGCTTTTCATTTTTTCATGTGGCTATAGTGAAGATTTGGCCATGTAATTTGTGTTGATGGCCAAAACAAATTTATTTTAACAATAACAGATTTCATTTTGAAGCAACAACTTCCATCGTGCTACCATGGGTCGCTGACTAATTTAACAGTGTAACTTTTGACAGCATGTTTTTCTAGCCATCCATTAATGATGTTACCCCCTATAAATGTCTATTAGTTGGAGATTCAGAATAATTATTTCACAAGGTCTTGCCCTGAAATGAATTGGCAATGAGGTTTCTGATCTAGTGAAGCAAACGTTCATGTAATTATAAATGTGGAGTATGGCGAGACATGGTCTCTCCCTCCTTTTCCCTGAATAAGTTATCTGATCACATCTAATGTATTACGGTTGTGTGTGTGTGTGTGTGTGTTTATGTGTGTCATACTTTTCTGTAATTTCAACAGTCAAATGCCTTAAATGTGTTTTACAGAAATACTCTCATTAACTGTAATTGGAAGCCTCCTGTAAAAATTATTTTAACATACTGTATTTCTTTACAGTAATAGCTTATGCCTGCTGTAGATTCACATTTTCAGTTTTCGGGGCCAACATCATGCTGTCGGGTGAGACGAATGAAGCTCAGACTATTTTAGTAAATATCTTCTTGAAGTGGCAGTAAAGTGGAAGAATATTTTTAGCAGCTGCTGGGTACACTGTTAGAAAATACAGTATTATACAACAAAACTAACAACAGTGTACCAGATTAGTTATTTACAGTAAATAGCCGTAAATTACAATGCAGGCGTAACTGGTTAATGATACTGTAAATTCTGTTGAAACTTTGGTGTAGCGTTGTCATATGCGTCGTAAGGGACAGACCAAGGCGCAGCGGGTATAGTGCTCATCTTCTTTATTTATTTTAAAGAGAACACTCAAACAAAATAAACAAAACGACGAAACAGTTCCATAAGGCACACAGGCTATACAGAAAATAACCACCCACAAAAACACAGGAAAAACAGGCTGCCTAAGTATGGCTTCCAATCAGAGACAACGAAAGACACCTGCCTCTGATTGGAAGCCATACTTGGCCACACATAGAAAAAGAAACATAGAAATATAAAACTAGAACCAAAATCCCCTAGAACCAAAAAACCCCAAAACACACAAAACAAACACCCCCTGCCGCGCCCTGACCATACTACAATTACAAATGACCCCTTTACTGGTCAGGATGTGACAAGCGTACCCGTTCCAGAATAACGCCTCGCCAAAGGGAAGCAACAGGGATTTTTTACTGGTAATGTCGGGCCCAAGGGCAGCTGCCGAAGCAACCGGGGATGCCTCAGCTGGCTCGTCAGGCTTCCATGCATCAGCTGGCTCGATAGGTTCACAAGCCTCGGTTGGCTCATCAGGCTTCCATTGCCGAAGCTACCGGGGATGCCTTAGCTAGCCCGTCAGGCTTCCATGCCTCAGCTCAACAGGTTCTCAAGCCTCTGTTGGCTCGTCAGGCTCCCACACCTCAGCCCGGCTCGTCAGGCTCCCGCACCTCAGCCGCTCGTCAGGCTCCCACGCCTCAGCCGGTTCGACTGGTTCCCGCGCCTCAGCCAGTTGCTTACTTACAAGCCCTTAACCAACAATGCAGTTCAATAGAAAATATTTACTGAATAAACTAAATAGGAAAATAAAATTTAAAGTAACACAATAAAATAACAATATCGATAACGAGGCAATGTACAGGGGGTACCAGTACCGAGTCGTGTAGGTACGGGGGGTCAATGTAAATTGTATTTTTTTATTTAACCTTTATTTAACTAGGAAAGTCATTTAAGAACACATTCTTATTTACAATGACGGCCTACCAAAAGGCAAAAGGCCTCCTGCGGGGACGAGGGCTGGGATTAAAAATATAGGACAAAACACACATCACGACAAGAGAGACACAACAACACTACATATAGAGAGACCTATGACAACAAGAGAGCATGGCAGCAACACATAACAACACAGCATGGTAGCAACACAACATGGCAACAGCACAACATGATAGCAGCACAAAACATGGTACAAACATTGTTGGGCACAGACAACAGCACAAAGGGAAGAAGGTAGAGACATCAATACACTACGCGAAGCAGCCACAACTGTCAGTAAGAGTGTCAATGATTCTTTGAATGAAGAGATGGAGATAAAACTGTCCAGTTTTAGTGTTTTTTGCAGCTTGTTCCAGTCGTTAGCTGCAGCTAACTGAAAAGAGGAGTGACCCAGGGATGTGTGTGCTTTGGGGACCTTTAACAGAATGTGACTGGCAGAACGGGTGTTGTATGTGGAGGATGAGGGCTGCAGTAGATATCTCAGAAAGGGGGTAGTGAGGCCTAAGAGGGTTTTATAAATAAGCATCAACCAGTGGGTCTTGCGAGGGGTAAACAGAGACTACCAGTTTATAGAGGAGTATAGAGTGCAGTGATGTGTCCTATAAGGAGTATTGTTGACAAATCTGATGACCGAATGGTAAAGAACATCTAGCCGCTCCAAAGCACCCTTTCCTGCCTATAAATGATCTCCATAATCTAGCATGGGTAGTATGGTCATCTGAATCAGGGTTAGTTTGGCAGCTGCGATGAAAGAGGAGTGATTACGATAGAGGAAACCAAGTCTAGATTTAACCTTAGCCTGCAGCTTTGATATGTGCTGAGAGAAGGACAGTGTAGAGTGTTGTTGTAGAGCGTTTAACACAAAATCTGGGGAGGGGCCAGCTGAGTATAAGACTCTATAATTTGCATATAAATGGATGAGAGAGCTTCCTATTGCCTGAGCTATACTGTTGATGTAAATTCAGAAGAGTGTGGGGCCTAGAATCAAGTCTTGGGGTTCTCCCTTGGTGACAGGCAGTGGCTGAGACAGCAGATGTTCTGACTATATATCCTGCACTCTTTGAGAGAGGTAGTTAGCAAACCAGGCCAAAGACCCCTCAGAGACACCAATGCTCCTTAGCCGGCCCACGAGAATGGAATGGTCTACCGTATCAAAAGCTTTGGCCAAGTCAATAAAAATAGCAGCACAGCATTGCTTAGAATCAAGGGCAATGGTGACATCATTTAGGACCTTTAAGGTTGCATGTGACACATCCATAACCTGAGTGGAGGACAGGCAAGGAGGCATGGCTGAGTCAAAATAGGAATCCTGACTTAATAAAGTGGTGATTAAAGATCTCAGCCATGTGTACCCTGTCAGTAACAACCACATAATCAACATGAATGGACATGGGCAGCTGTGAGGAGGCGGGTTTATTCTCCAGGTAACCATTTTACAGAACTTCTTGGGGTTAGAACCACAGAGAGAGAACTGCTCCTTAAAGTAACTAACTTTGGCCTTCCGGATAGCCTGAGTGCACTTCTTTCTCATTTGCCTGAACGAGAGCCAGTCAGCCTGAGGATGCGTGTGCCGAGCCTTTTGCCATATAGAAGTGGAGTAACTCTGCAAGATCACAGTCGAACCAGGGGCTGAACCTGTTTTTTATTCTCATTTTCTTTATGGGGGTGTGTTTGTTAACAATACCACTGAAAATATAAAAAATGAAGGTCCAAGCGTCTTCGACAGAGAGGATCAAGCTGATTCTATACCAATTTACAGAGGCCAGGTCATGAAGGAAGGCTTGCTCATAATTTTTCTTTTAGCAAGCGTCAATGACAAATCAGGACAGGCCGTTTCACTGAGCAGCCATTACGAACACAAGCTGTAAAACAGTGATCACTAAGGTCATTACAGAAAACATCAGACTGATACTTATCAGGATTATTTGTGAGGATAATATGAAGGAGAGTAGCCTTTTCTGGGTGTTTAGAGTCCAACCTTGTGGGATTGGTAATAATCTGAGAAAGATTTAGAGAGTTCCATTGCTTTAGGACTTGGTCAGGTAGTTTAAGCATGTCCCAGTTTAGGTCACCTAGCAGGACCAGTTCAGACTTATTGTAAGGGTCCAGGAGAGAGCTTAGGGCAGGTAGGGTACAGGCCGGTGCTGATGGAAGACGATAGCATCCAGCAACAGTCAACAAAGAGTTATTTGGAAATGTAATGCTTAAAACCAGCAAATCAAATTGTTTGGGGATAGACTTGGTGGAGACAACCGAGCACTGAAGGTGGCACTCCACCACCTTTGGAAGATATGTCTTGCTGAAAAAGGTTATAACCAGAAAGGTTAACGTCAATGTTCAAAACTCTCTTTCTTATCCACGTCTCAGTAATGACCAACACATTTGGATTGGAGCTGTGAACCCACACTTTCAATTGATACATTTTAGGTAATAAGCTTCTAATGTTATCAGGCTTTTACCAGAGTAGAAATCAGTGAAACACATATCAGAACACAAGTCAGAATTGGGGCTAGTAACAGTGGATGGGCCAGGGTGTACGTGCACATTTCTAGATCAGCAATACAATCAGCGCACGGCAGAGGACAGGGAGAGCTCTGCAGTGTTGATTTTTATGACATTTGAATGTGAATTAGATGGCAACAATATCCTATTGCACAGCAATTCCATCAGGTAACATGAATACAAAGCCGGCGAGAGGTGGTTAGAATAGGACGGGAGGCCAAGAGTCTGTGGAACCAATAGAGAGTCAGACAAACATAGCCTGTCCCACAGTTGGGTAAACAAGCAACTTCATAGTCAACAAAGCACGCAGTAGTCATGAGACAAATAGTATAAAGCACAAGAAAAAAATATAACGACTTGGGGTTAGCCATTGTAAGTTCCAAGAGTCACTCACCCCAACAGTGCGTGTGTGCTGGAGGCGAGCAAAAGCTCGGGAGAGAGGGGGGAGTGTGACGGGGGTACCTGTACGAGACTAGCCAGAGTAGCCGGTGAACAGATCGCCAGGTGGAATCCAAGCAGCAGTGCAACAGGCAACGGGAGTAGGTGTCACACCCACTTGGGAGAAGCTTTTATTTCTGGAGGCAGATTCCTTGTAGAAAATCCTAGTTAGCTAGCTAACGTAGCTAGCAAGTCTCTGTCCACTGTTTATTTCCACGTGGAAAAGGAGGTCGTTAGCTAGCTATATCTCTTCAGTTTCGGGAAAATGGTCCTTTACGACGTGGCTGTTGTAGCTGATGTATTTTGGAGATTGTGAGGAGGATATCTTTTGATGTGATCAAAGCAACAACTTACAGTTTAAGTTCTTGTCAATATAATAGATAATCTTTCGTTTTTAGATACAAAGTCACACTCCTTCTGCTCAAACTTGGTTCATGAGCTGTTGTATTGTTGATAAGAATGACAGCTAACTAAGTTTGCTAAATGGCTAGATGTCAACCAAGCATGTTCATGTACAGAAAGAGGCAAAACTATTAGCTATCTATCTACAGTGAGGGAAAAAGTATTTGATCCCCTGCTGATTTTGTACGTTTTCCCACTGACAAAGAAATTATCAGTCTATAATTGTAATGGTAGGTTTATTTGAACAGTGAGAGACAGAATAACAACAACAAAAAAATCCTGAAAAGCACATGTCAAAAATGTTATAAAATTATTTGCATTTTAATGAGGGAAATAAGTATTTGACCCCTCTGCAAAACATGATTTAGTACTTGGTGGCAAAACCCTTGTTGGCAATCACAGAGGTCAGATGTTTCTTGTAGTTGGCCACCAGGTTTGCATACATCTCAGGAGGAATTTTGTCCCACTCCTCTTTGCAGGTCTTCTCCAAGTCATTAAGGTTTCGAGGCTGACATTTGGCAACTCGAACCTTCAGCTCCCTCCACAGATTTTGTATGGGATTAAGGTCTGGAGACTGGCTAGGCCACTCCAGGACCTTAATGTGCTTCTTCTTGAGCCACTCCTTTGTTGCCTTGGCCGTGTGTTTTGAGTCACTGTCATGCTGGAATACCCATCCACGACCCATTTTCAATGCCCTGGCTGAGGGAAGGAGGTTCTCACCCAAGATTTGACAGTACATGGCCCTGTCCATCGTCCCTTTGATGCAGTGAAGTTGCCCTGTCCCCTTAGCAGAAAAACACCCCCAAAGTATAATGCTTCCACCTCCATGTTTGACGGTGGGAATGGTGTTCTTGGGGTCATAGGCTCTTGGGGTCATAGGCAGCATTCCTCCTCCTCCAAACACGGCAAGTTGAGTTGATGTCAAAGAGCTCCATTTTGGTCTCATCTGACCACAACACTTTCACCCAGTTGTCCTCTGAATCATTCAGATATTCATTGGCAAACTTCAGATGGGCATGTATATGTGCTTTCTTGAGCAGGGGGACCTTGCGGGCGCTGCAGGAGTTCAGTCCTTCACGGCGTAGTGTGTTACCAATTGTTTTCTTGGTGACTATGGTCCCAGCTGCCTTGAGATCATTTACAAGATCCTCGAGTGTAGTTCTGGGCTGATTCCTCACTGTTCTCATGATCATTGCAACTCCATGAGGTGAGATCTTGCATGGAGCCCCAGGCCGAGGGAGATTGACAGTTCTTTTGTGTTTCTTCCATTTGCGAATAATCGCACCAACTGTTGTCACCTTCTCACCAAGCTGCTTGGCGAAGGTCTTGTAGCCCATTCCAGCCTTGTGTAGGTCTGCAATCTTGTCCCTGACATCCTTGGAGAGCTCTTTGGTCTTGGCCATGGTGGAGAGTTTGGAATCTGATTGATTGATTGCTTCTGTGGACAGGTGTCTTTTATACAGGTAACAAGCTGAGATTAGGAGCACTCCTTTTAAGAGTGTGCTCCTAATCTCAGCTCGTTACCTGTATAGAAGACACCTGGGAGCCAGAAATCTTTCTGATTGAGAGGGGGTCAAATACTTATTTCCCTCGTTAAAATGCAAATAATTTTATAACATTTTTGACATGCGTTTTTCTGGATTTTTTGGTCGTTATTCTGTGTCTCACTGTTCACATAAACCTACCATTAAAATTATAGACTGATCATTTATTTGTCAGTGGGAAAACATACAAAATCAGCAGGGGATCAAATACTTTTTCCCTCACTGTAGCTTCTAGCAATAGAGGCTATTATTTAGCTAACTGGCTATCAATACGATATTTAGCCATAGATTCAGACAGACTAAAAATAATCAAAGGTAATCAATAACTAAATTAAACCTTATCTACCTGACATTGTCCTTTATTTACATGTTATTATAGCTGAATGCAGCTGCTGTGCTCAAAACAGCAGGTAAGCATTGATTTGTGTTCTAGTCCGGATGGCCATTTGATTAATTGTTCAGCAGTCTTATGGCTTTGGGGTAGAAGCTGTTAAGGAGCCTTTTGGTCCTAGACTTGGCGCTCCGGTATCGCTTGCCGTGTGGTACCAGAGAGAACAGTCTATGACTTAGGTGACTGGAGTCTTTCAAATGGTAAATCCAATGGTCACCGTATCCATGCTATAGTCTCGTTTTAATCTGATGTCTAGACTCTTAGTTAGGTGGTTCTCGGTAACGGCTGAACGGATCATGGCGAGAGGTGGGGAGTCTGTTGTGTACCTCCAATCAAGTTTTTGTAGTGAAGTGTCATGAACATTGGTGTCATATTGGCTTAGATGTGTTGGTAGGAAGATTTAAATGTAACATTGAGCATCGTCCCCCTCAATACTGATTAGATTCTAACACCTCCATTTTCATACTTTGTTAGCTCCGACGCCACCGATGATTTGTCATCCTCTAGGCCTATTTAGTACAGAGGTCAAATATGTCACTGGTTAATTAAATGACAAATGAATGAGAAATGAAAGAAAGACATGCACGCACACACACACACACACACACACACACACACACACACACACACACACACACACACACACACACACACACACACAGAGAGAGACAGCACTTGTTACTGTAGGGTGTTTAATCAGACAGTCTTACATTAATCATGCATGGTTTAGCTCATGAGGACAAGATATAGAGGTGTGAAAATAGGCTTGGGATAATAATGAGGATGCTTTGCATGATGCACTGGATTCCGACTGGGACTTGAGACAAGAGAGAGTGGCCCTGTCTATGTGTGTATTGGTGTGTGTATGTGTGTTAGACTGGCCCTGTCTGGATGGCTCTGCTCATCTGCCTGGCCTGCTGCAGATGCCCTGACACTCTCTCTCTCTCTCTGCGTCAATCATCATCGGCACCTCGCGAGAGTAGGCGTTGAGACAAAGAATGGTGTCAGCAGAAAGAGGGCCCTGCTGTGATCCAGTGCGCTCTTGAGAATCCGTACGGAAGAGGTTCTGTGATAGATGAGGTCTGGAGGCCCGGGACTCTGTGGTGACCAGGACCAGATGTGCTCCTGTAGACGTTACCACTGGGACTGGCCAGACTGGGGAGAGTGAGGGGAGAGAGTGTGTGTATACTGTGTTTGGATGTGTGTGTGTGTGTGTCCGTGTGTGTGTGTGGTACTGTAGACCTGCCACTGGGACTGGGGACCTGGCCAGACTGGGGAGAATGTATGCTGTATGATGGAGAGTGTGGAATAGTGTGGCTTGAGATAGAGAGTGTGGCAGATTCAGATCAGGAAGAGTCTGCTGTATGCCAGCGAGTGAGGGTGTACGCAGAATCTTTTGGATGAGACATTAATGCTTAAATTGGCAGCTTATTTTTTAATACAGTATAAAAAAAAGAAAACCAATCACATACAGCAGACAGGTGCAGTGGAATGTGTTGTTTTACAGGGTCAGCCATAGTTGTACGATAGGTGTTGTTTTACAGGGTCAGCCATAGTACTTCGATAGGTGTTGTTTTACAGGGTCAGCCATAGTACTGCGATAGGTGTTGTTTTACAGGGTCAGCCATAGTTGTACGATAGGTGTTGTTTTACAGGGTCAGCCATAGTACTGCGATAGGTGTTGTTTTACAGGGTCAGCCATAGTAGTACGATAGGTGTTGTTTTACAGGGTCAGCCATAGTGGTACGATAGGTGTTGTTTTACAGGGTCAGCCATAGTGGTACGATAGGTATTGCTTTACAAGGTCAGTTTTTTCAAGTTTTCATAACAATCGGTAATCTGCAATTTTGGACCTTGATTATGGTCGATTACATTGCACTCCACGAGGAGACTGCGTGGCAGACTGACCACCTGTTACGCGAGTGCAGCAAGGAGCCAATGTAAGTTGCTAGCTAGCATTAAACTTATCTTAGAAAAAACAATCAATCTTAACATAATCACTAGTTAACTACACATGGTTGATGATATTACTAGTTTATCTAGCTTGTCCTGCGTTGCATATAATCGATGCGGTGCCTGTTCATTTATCATTGAATCACAGCCTACTTCGCCAAACGGGTGATGATTTAACAAGCACATTCGTGAAAAAATCACCAATGTACCTAACCATAAACATCAATGCCTTTCTTAAAATCAATACACAAGTATATATTTTTAAACCTGCATATTTAGTTAAAAGAAATTCATGTTAGCAGGCAATATTAAACTAGGGAAATTGTGTCACTTCTCTTGCGTTCTGTGCAAGCAGAGTCAGAGTATATGCAGCAGTATGGCCGCCTGGCTCGTTGCGAACTGTGTGAAGACCATTTCTTCCTAACAAAGACCGTAATTCATTTGCCAGAATTTGACATAATTATGACATAACTGAAAATAATTGAAAGTTGTGCAATGTAACAGCAATATTTAGAGTTATGGATGCCACCAGTTAGATAAAATACGGAACAGTTCCGTATTTCACTGAAAGAATAAACGTTTTGTTTTCGAAATGATAGTTTCCGGATTTGACCATATTAATGACCAAAGGCTCGTATTTCTGTGTTTAATATATTAATATTAAGTCTATGATTTGTTGGAGGAGTCTGACTGAGCGGTGGTAGACAGCAGCAGGCTCGTAAGCATTCATTCAAACAGCACTTTCCTGCGTTTGCCAGCAGCTCTTCGCAATGCTTGAAGCACAGCGCTGTTTATGACTTCAAGCCTATCAACTCCCGAGATTAGGCTGGCAATACTATAGTGCCTATAAGAACACCCAATAGTCAAAGGTATATGAAATACAAATGGTATTGCGATAAATAGTCATATAATTCCTATAATAACTACAACCTAAAACTTCTTAACTGGGAATATTGAAGACTCATGTTAAAAGGAACCACCAGCTTTCATATGTTCTCATGTTCTGAGCAAGGAACTTCAACGTTAGCTTTTTTACATGGCACATATTGCACTTTTACGTTCTTCTCCAATACTGTGTTTTTGCATTATTTAAACCAAATTGAACATGTTTCACTATTTATTTGAGTCTAAATTGATTTTATTTATGTATTATATTAAGTTAAAATAAAAGTGTGCATTCAGTATTGTTGAAATTGTCATTATTAAAAATATCTATATATAAAAATCGGCCGATTAATCGGTATCGGCTTTTTTGGTCCTGCAATAATCGATATCGGACGTTGAAAAATCATAATCGGTCGACCTCTAGTTGTTTTACAGGGTCAGACATAGTAGGACGGCGTCCCTGGAGCAAATTAGGGTTAAGTGCCGAAGGGAAACTACGGGTAAAAAAATTATCTCTGAAGGTGTATTTCATTTATATCACATTGGGATTTGTCATAGTTTCAAGTTTTAATGTCACGTGCAGTAGTACAGTGTAATGCTTTTCTAGCAAGCTCTAAACCCAACTATTCAGTAATCAATAGCAATGTAATACTAAAAATAACGTAAGGTAGAACAAAAACAAATTATATATAAAAATAAGAAATAAGAAGAACATGATTAAGTAAGTAAGCATACCATATCCAGGGTCAGTTCCAGTACCATATTTACAATGTTCAGGGATACTGGATCAACATAATGGTGCCGGAGGGGATGGCTGTCGTTTTACGGGCTCCTAACCAACTGTGCTATTTTGTTAGATTTTCCGCATTGTTTGTAACTTATTTTGTACATAATGCTGCTGCTTCTGTCTCTTATGACCGAATAGAGCTTTTGGACATCAGAACAGCGATTACTCACCTCAAACTGGACAAAGATTTTTTTTAATGCGTCCGACGCAAAGGATATACTGCTTTGTCAAGACAAGGCCAAATCCCCGTCATCAGCGTGAAGAAAAGACGGGAGGAGGCCAACGTGCAATCATTGGAAAACAAACTGGACGATATCTTATGTTTCACCGAGACGTGGCTGAATGGCGACGCGGATAATATAGAGCTGGCTTCTCCGTGCATCGGCAGGACAGAGCAGCTACGTCTGGTAACGAGGGGCGGGGGTGTGTGTCTATTTGTCAACAACTGCTGGTGCGCGATGTCTAATATTAAAGAAGCCTTGAAGTATTGCTCTCCTGAGGTAGAATATCTCACGATAAGCTGTAGACCACACTATCTACCAAGAGAGTACTCATCTATATTATTCATAGCTGTCTATTTACCACTACAAACCAATACTGGAACTAAGACTGCACTCAACAAGCTGTATAAGGCCATAAGCAAACATTCTCATCCAGAAGCAGCGCACCTAATGGCCGGGGACTTTAATGCAGGCAGACTTAAATCTATTTTACCAAATTTCTACCAGCATGTGCGAACTGAGGGAAAAACCTCTAGACCACCTTTACTCCACACACAGAGACACATACAAAGCTCTCCCTCGCCCTCCATTTGGCAAATCTGACCATAATTTTATCCTCCTGATTCCCGCTTACAAGCAAATACTAAAGCAGGAAGTACCAGTGACTCGCTCAATACGGAAGTGGTCAGATGACGCGGATGCTACGCTACAGGACTGTTTTGCTAGCACAGACTGGTATATGTTCCGAGATTCATCCAATGGCATTGAGGAGTATACCACCTCAATTACCGGCTTCATCAATAAGTGCATCGAAAACGTCAGCCCCACATTGACCGTACATACATTTCCCAACCAGAAGCCATGGATTACAGGCAACATCCACACCAAGCTAAGTTTTGGTACATTGTGGGAAGCAACCTGTCTATCTAGAGAGACTACTGCCTTCCAATCCATTCATATCCTTTAATCGTCCCTGATAGCATATGGATACCATTAGACACTATACCCATCCATATGAAATGCAAATATTTTGACTTGTGATCAAATACCACAAGATTCGGAACTTCTGAAGTCAAATGAATAGTAGTGAGCTCTACCTTTAGAATGTTAGAATGTGACCCTATCTGAATATGTATGGCATTACAGACTCTTCAAAGAAGAGGTTTTTAACCTCAAAGACAGAGGTGTTCCAGGAGTTAGAGCCGGTAGAGCTCAGTCTGTCAGTGAGTCCTGTGTGATTCCCCATTTCCAATCTCTGGCTTTAGTTTATCATCAGTGGAGACAAGGTAGAGGGCTGTGTCAAATACCTACACATACAGATATAAAAGAGGATAGGTAACACAGAGAGAAGAGAGAGGGAGGGCTATGTCTCCTCTTTGTGCCTGCGCCTAGTCACCCGCCAAGAACACCCATTCCCATCGCTCTCTCTCTCTCTCTCTCTCTCTCTCTCTCTCTCTCGCTCACTCACACACTTAAAAGTGGACGGGGTGGAGGGACACATGCACACACACACAAACACACCTTAATGGGCCTCACAATTAATACTAATAACTACTGAGACCAGAAATCAATTGGAGCAAATGAATGTTATTTGTTGCTAGCTATGCTTTGCTAATTGCATTGTGAAAAGGTGTTGATGCATCCACCATAGACATTAACCTCTCTACAGAGGAAATCTATAGTGCTATCACAGGGAAATAGGTGAAAGAAAATATGCTTTTTGTCAATAGTGCAATGTCAGCTTATTCTGCTGGTACACTGAAAAACATGCTGGGTTGTTTGGGTGACTGCTGGGTTGCAGGCATTGGGTCACTAAAGCTAGGTACACATTAGACAACTATAAAAATCTTTACGTTGTTGGAGCACTCACATTATGAGAATTGTCTGCGTAATCTTGTCATCGAGAAGCCCGTGACTGGCACATTACACGAGTTTGCTCACATTGCAACCAATCTAGACGCTGTCCTGCGAATTCCAGATGTGTCGTGGCCCGCCTCCTACTCTGTGGCTGTAGGCGAACAATGGAGGTGGCTTTTTCTTTGCAACTCTGCCTAGAAGGCCAGCATCCCGGAGTCGCCTCTTCACTGTTGACGTTGAGACTGGTGTTTTGCCGGTACTATTTAATAAAGCTGCCATTTGAGGACCTGTGAGGTGTCTGTTTCTCAAACTAGACACTCTAATGTACTTTTCCTCTTGCTCAGTTGTGCAACGGGGCCTCCCCCTCCTCTTTCTATTCTGGTTAGAGCCAGTTTGCGCTGTTCTGTGAAGGAAGTCGTACACAGCGTTGTACGAGATCTACAGTTTCTTGCCAATTTCTCGCATGGAATAGCCTTCATTTCTCAGAACAAGAATAGACTGACGAGTTTCTGAAGAAAGTTCTTTGTTTCTGGCCATTTTGAGCCTGTAATCGAACCCACAAATGCTGATGCTCCAGATACTCAACTAGTCTAAAGAAGGCCAGTTTTATTGCTGCTTTCATCAGAACAACAGTTTTCAGCTGTGCTAACATAATTGCAAAAGGGTTTTATAATGATCAATTAGCCTTTTAAAATGATAAACTTGGATTAGCTAACACAACGTGCCATTGGAACACAGGAGTGATGGTTGCTGATAATGGGCCTCTGTACACCTATGTAGATATTCCATAAAAAATGTGTCATTTCCAGCTACAATACTCATTTATAACATTAACAATGTCTTCACTTTATTTCTGATCAATTTGATGTTATTTTAATAGCACACAAAATGTGCTTTTCTTTCAAAAACAAGGACATTTCTAAGTGACCCCAAATTTTTGAACGGTAGTGTATATTCAAGGAAAACTTGATGAACAGGTATGACATTATTCTTACAGGTTGCCAAAAATAACTATCTAAAAGCCTCCAGAAAATAACCTAAGGATTACATTAAAAATACCCAGTTGCTGGGTCAACCCAGTATGGAAGTGAATAAAACCCCAACTGATGTTTAAATTAACCCATGTTTGGGTAATCCCAACAACCCAACTTCTGTCCAATATTTACCCAGCGCTGGGTTATCAAATAATCCAAATGGGGTTGTTTTTAACACAGCATTTTTAGAGTGTAGATAGGTAGTGAAAGCATTGGCTGCAATTAGGACCTTCTATATTTGCAGTGATACTTATCTCTCTCATTGTGTTGTAGACGTAATACTGAGACCAGAGCAAGGTCATAAAATGCATTACCATTTTACTAACAACACCTTTAAACTCATTCAGACTCTGTTTAGAGATTTATATAGCTCTCTCTATCTCTGAGATGAGAAAAGAGACGCCTCATAGAAGTCTTGTTTCTATTTAGCCTGGTCCTAGATCTGTTTGTTCTGTCTTGCCTTCTCCTATGCTGACAACGACCATTGGAGTTGGCAAGACAGCACAAACAGGTATGGGACCAGGCTAGTTTCTAATCTAATCAGGTCTCTAATTGAATGTCAGTGTGGAGCTCACAGCAGGAGAAAAAGGCCCTGGGATTGAACTGTCCCAGACAGACACATCCAGCTACCACAGAGATAAAGACAGGATGAGAGAGAGGAAGATAGACAGAGAGGATGGAGGGCCACCAGGATGGCCACATCAGGACCTGCCGGACTGGGCTGCACTGGGCTTGTCCTACATGGTTACTGTCACTGTCTCCTTCTCCATCCTAAAGTCTATCCCATAATGGGTCTGGTTGTCCTCACACACTCTTAAATTCAAGTCCAATTTCAAGTTAATTTAACTCATTCACAAGGCAGAGGACAATTTAGCTCCGTATTGTGGACTAGAATACTGCAGACCCCTATGCCTTTCAGGGACATTTTATAGAAAGCTATCTTGTTCATTCATGGGCGCACTGCTGCATTGGAGTATTATATTAAAATGACTTTGATTTTATTGTAATATCAACAGGATTATATGTGACATATTTCTGAGAAGAGTGCTGGGGTAAAAAGGCAACCTGATTATCATTTTACCTATTCTACTCTCAGCTGAATGGAACGTTCTAAAAAGCCAATCACCACATTGAATGTCAACAGTGACAAATGTGATTTGAAACATAATTTCTCTCTTTACTGCAGTTTGCAGTGGCTCTGCGTGTGCGAGACTGTGTGTTTGTGTTTGTGTGTGTGTGTGTGCTACTTCAAATTGAAAGAGAGTCTGTCAGTCAGTGTTTCCTTGCACCATAAGTGTGTGACAGGAGGACGTTTCTGTGATCGTAGAGAAGGTGGCCTACTTTACACAGCAGTATACTCTGAGCTCCCTATACCTTAGGAAACCTTGATATCCCTTTCCATCTCTCCTCTCATCCTTTTTCTCCCCTTTTCTCTGGGTGACTGGTGAGGGCAGTGCCAGGGGCTAGGTTGGGCCGTCCAGGAGATCCAGGGAGGGGGGGCGCAGCGGGCAGGCTGATGCCCAGCTGTGCTGCTGCCTGTGAGGCTGTCATCACAACCACCTCGCCCTGAGCTCTGGAGCTCCACAGCGCTCCACACCCCAGCCAGGCTGCGTGTCCCTCTGCCCGTCCCCAGAGCACCGAACCTTGGGTCTCACAGAGGAAGAACAGCTACAGCCACAACCCAGCCCCTCGTTGAGACCAGAGTAGACAGGGTGGCTGCTCACTCCTCAATGGGCAACTAGGGGAAATAACACTGGATTAGACGGAGAGAGAATCTACAATACAATTGCATTTAAAACCAATTTGTAAAAAAGCATTTTTAACTTGAGGTCAAGTTTCTGTTCATCTATAATACTAAGATGATTCAAACTTGTAGGAAAAATTAGAAGGATGATTCTGTCGTTTCTGTCAGTCTATTCTGCTCTGAAGGTTGAAAATCTGAGTGACACACACACACTCCCTCTCTATCTATTGAATAATCTTGTCATTTTCCACTGCATTTACCCTACTAAGAAGTTCATTAGTGATGGATTACTTATAGCTGTCTTCAGAACTCCCTGGAAATGGTCTGTGTCCCTATGGGCCCTAGTCAAAAGTACCTCTCTCAATACAAAAATCGATAAAAAAATGTAAACAATACAAAACATACACATACAAACAACAGCATACAGACATCAACTACATCACCCTGCCCAGACCCACCTGCTCACACCTATGGAACGCTGTTTGGGTCTTTGCGTTTCAAATAACACTATTTGACTGGTCAAATAAGCTTGTTGACCAGGACCTGAATATGACTGCACGTCACATAATAATTTAACACGTTCATACATTTTTTTACGTGGTTATTACAGATTGATTACAATATCACTCAAATTTCATATGTCACAACGATTAATCGATACGTATGCTATGATGCTGGTAAAGTTTTATATCGCGCACATGCCCTTCTCCAAGCTCTGGACAGTGCTGGTCATAAAAAAAGCTAGCAAGCGGATGGATGCAAACAATGTTCTTCCCCAAAGACATAGCAAAACAACAATCTGTTTCAGTAGCTATAGTTAGCTAGCTAACTATATAGCTAGGTGTCATCATCTAAAATACCCCTCATTTATAAGACAGTTCTTATTTGATTAATGGTGGTCGGACCCATCTATTTAGCCACAATAGTGGAATTTCGGTTAGCCTTCAAAATAAAAGTATTTTATTGACTGTGATGCAAATTAATACAAATAGCGGAATTGTGACATAATTGAATAGATCATGCTAAACGAGGTTGGAATGTTGTTTTATAAAATCAACAAAGGACAATAATTTGTTAATTTGACAAAAATCTGTTGAAATCCCACTGGATGTATTAGACTGTAGAATTGCATTGGGGCCCTACTTATTTCACTGTACAGCCTTACCTATTGTGGATCAATGACATGGGGTACCAGTCTACGGAGTTATACCCAGAGAACATTAGCGTCGTAGCTAGCTACCCCAGAAGTTGCTAATAACATCTGTATCAAAGATATTTGCCAATATTTGCCCATTTTTGATCCTGATCTTATTTAAAATCCTCACGCAGATGTTTTCCCATTTGGTCGAACAAATAATGCTTATTACCAACGCGGTATTGTAAACACATCGTTCGTGGCCGGTGCGCGCTTGTTTGCAGACTTTTTTTTGTACAGCTTTGACAGTGCTACTGATTGTAGTGGTGGCGCTTGGATTCCGCACACACAACATTCTATAATAGAATTGTGTTATTTGACATGTCAAATTATAAGCTAATTTAACGCGTCGAAATGTGTCATTTGAAATGTGTCTTTTTTGACACACAAAGACTCAAAACGGCGTTCCATACACACCCCCATCTACAGCGCCCACATCACTCTCCGCCACATGGCCTAAACTGCACCATTTTGTTTCTCTCCGTCGCACACACGCTTTCAACATCTAGATAATAAAGCGTTTGACCTTTCCATTGTGTTATGAATGGAATGTTGGTTGATTTACAGTTTTTAAGAATACGCTTTTTCAAGATGATTGATGAGAAAGTATCATCTCAATACATATTACAACTGTATAGTTATAGAATTGTTCTCCTGAACAGAAGATGATCTGTGTGGTTTACATCTGTGACACATTGACACTGAGAATAAGCTAAATGACTGAAACAATTTTTTTTTTTACAATTTCACAGCCTAGTTAACTGGACTATAAATACACATTTTGTTGGTTTGTTTTTACAATGTAAGCTATTCATTACATAGACATGGCCTTGTCTTCTTATTCAAACATGCAGTCCAGTCCAGTCCGGTCTAGTCCAGTCCTGTCCAGTACATGGCTTTTGCCCAGTGTTTCCACCCACAATGTGTTGAACAGATTTAGGCTAAATAAAATCAATGGGTTTGGGGTAAGGTCAAAAGGATGGTTCTGGTGGGTGGTCCTGTTCATCCTGCAGTGGATGGGGTACACGCACACACATGCAAACTGTCCAAAAACTCAGTGCTGAGTTAATTTGAGCATTTCCCCAAGGCTATCTAAGATCTATCATTTTCCACAGGGAAGGAAGTGCGCCGGACTAGGTTTATGTCCAGTGAGACTAAAGTGTCTTGCTTAAGGGAACATTGGTAGTAGGCGGCATCTGAAACATTTGTGCCAGCAACCCTATGGTTGCTAGCTCACTCCTGCCAGCCACCCTCCAGTTGCTGGACTGCTTCTCTAAGCTACCGCTGACTCTATCTTGTGGTGAGGTGTTGTGGTGAGTCACCAGCCCCCCACAGTCTAAGGCAGTAGAAACCAGCCATTTACCCTGTCACATTGATTCTGCTGTGTTGTGCTGTTTCTGCTTGACCCACACCGGGAGAGATTATTATTACCCTGTTCGTCTACCGCAACAGCAGCACTGGTGGAAACATTATTCACAGCTGTTGTTGTGGTTGTGTTGGTTGCTGTGGTCAAAATCATAGCATGGTAGTGATCATTTGCTGTTGTTGATTTGTACTGGTTTCCCAGCTAGCACATAATGTTCTGAGAACCATATGTTTCTTAGAGCTTGGTGAGACCGTGGTTGTCCTATGGTTCTATTTCATACAACCTTTCCACAACGTTTTGGGAATGGTGCAGTGTAGTTGCTTGACTTTGGAACATTCTCAGCACATTTAAGGAACTTGACAAAATAACATTATTTTCTTGGTATTTCATTACTTTAACAGAACGTTTCCTAAAAGTTCAAACATGGTTAAATTTAATGACATTTTTGGTAATGTTCTCCAACTGTTTTGACATTGGGAATGTTCTCACATAGTTCAGAGAACGTTAAGAAATAATATTAGTACTTCAGCATAACATTTTCTACAGGTTTCCTCGTGGTTCTATTTAAAGTCATGTTCTCAGAACATTAAGAAAACTTTCCATAAAAACCATAACAAAAGATTAGTAACGTTCAAAGAGCGTTTTAAGAATGTTATTTAATAACATATCCATTCTGTTCTCAGCGTCAAACAAAACTCTGTTGTTAAGAGTATTCAGGTGTGTTGTGTTCTGTTTTTGGGCTTAGTTGTGGTGAATTTGCAGTGTAAAAATTATTATAATATGTTCCGGCTCCCCAACCATCCGCTGCGGCTGAATCTAGTTGCCTACGCCTGCTGTACTGGACTGTAATATACTGTACTCTGCTGCACTCTACTGTACTGTACTGTGCTGTCCAAACTTGTGAAACATAGATGTCTATGATTGTGGACGTTGAAATCAAGGCTGGTCCAGACTGCACCAAAAAAAAATACCCCAAAAAAGATGGCCGGTCCGGACAGGACCATTTTCCCACTGTCGGTAAGTGCTTGTTGGGATGGCCCCACTAAATCCACATTCAGTCAGTCATGGGAACATATGGTACGAGTTAGAGAGAACCCACCATACACCCACACGCAAACACACACTGGCTAAAACATAGACCTAGCTGTGTTCTTGCAGGGTATGTCCAGGTCTGAGGATATTAGACAAAGAAAAAGAGAAATGTGATCCAGGGTTGTCTGTGGAATAAAAACAGATGGACTGCATCACAAATGGCAGGCTATTCCCTATATAGTGCACTACTTTTGACCTGGGCCCATAGCGCTCTGGTCGAAAGCTCTGCACTATGTAGGGATTAGGGTGCCATTTGAGACGCATCCTCTGTTGTTGAAGCCCCAGCCTTCAGGCCTTTTCTCTTATTAAAATATCAAGGTTTTATTGAATTTAACATGTTTAGAGGTAGAGGGACCATAAACGGTTCTATTTGAGCAAGGACGGCTTTAAGAGGGCTTCTGAGAGGCATCTACATTCCATTTACATGCTAAACAAAACACCACTAGCCTACAGCCTACACAAAGGTGTGTGTGTGTGTGCGCGCCCGTGTGCGTGTGTGTGTGTGCATGTGTGACTGTTCTTGCAAGTTTCTGTGCAATATGCTCCTCTTAACATTCTGTAAAATATGTTTCTGAAGGAGTGTTGATGATGGTATTTTTGAAGGAGCTGTTAGCATTGTGTTCTCTCTGTGCTACTCCCCCACAGACACTCCCTCTTTATCTAATCATTTTGTCATTTTCCACTGCATTTACCCCAACTAAGCAGTCAATTAGGGATGTCATATTTAGCTGTCTTCAAAACTCCCTAAAAACAGTGCCTTAAAAGGTTAATGGAATTTCAAAGGCATAGGCTGAGTCCCGAATGGCACCCTATTCCTTATAAAGTGCACTACTTTTGACAAGAGCGATATGAGGCCCTCGTCAAAAGTAGTCCTCCTATAGGGAATAAGGTGCCATTTTGGATGCAAACAGAATGGGGAGACAGATTTTGAAAAGCCTGGATGAGAGCCGCTGTCTCTTTACTCATTACAGATAATTTCCGCCAAATCATCCCCAGGATGAAACTACAGACAGAAATGGAGACAGAATGTTCTAAATCGAGGTGTCACATGTTTCAGCATGTCATTGTACCCTTGTGGTAATAACAGAGAAAAGAGCCAACTATTGAAAATGAGAATGTAGTCTCATATTGATAACAACTCTAGTTAAATTAAGTTTAGATAAAATAATTTAAACAAGTAAATACTTCTTTACAATAATATATTTATCTATCTCCATCTATCCATTGACTGAACTTTGATATTTAATATTTGTGTTTTCATGTATGTTCAACTATCATCTTTCCTTGATAGTCAGCTCATCACATCAGTATGCTTTACTGCATGTGAATAAGGTTCATGAAATTAGCAGCACTAGCTAAAGCAGTGCAACATTTGACAGAGTCAGATATCAGTGTTATAATTAAGCATAAAGGCCCGAGGAGGTGTGGTACAGTGCATTCGGAAAGTATTCAGACCCTTTCCCTTTTTCCCTTCTTTTAAACGTTAGAGCCGTATTCTAAAATGGATTAAATACAACATTTTCCTCATCAATCTACACACAATACCACGTGACAAATAAACTTTGATTTGAATAACAAAGCGAAAACAGGTTTTCAGAAATGTTTGCACATTTATTAAAAATAAAAAACAGAAATACCTTATTCACATAAGTATTCAGACCCTTTGCTATGAGACTAAATTGAGATTAGCTATATCCTGTTTCCATCGATCATCCCTGAAATGTTTCTACAACTTGACTGGAGTCCACTTGTGGTAAATTAAATTGATTGGACATGATTTGGAAAGGCACACACCAGTCTATACAAGGTCCCACAGTTGACAGTGCATGTCGGAGAAAAATCCAATCCATGAGGTCAAAGGAATTGACCGTAGAGCGCCGAGACAGGATTGTGTCAAGTTCGTAGGAAAATGTTAAGGTATTGTTGAGGAATTTAACTTCTTATTTTTCTTCTTAAGCAGCTTCTTAAGTTTTTTGCTTAAGAAGTGTTTTGTGAATCTGAGCCCAAGTCTCTTCCTAGAGCTGGCTGAATATGTTGGTAACCTGTTGTATAAAAGTGATAATGCCCTCGAAGACGGTGTTTGGAGGATATATTGGCACGGTTTGCCGGCCCTCGACCTCTTCTCGGGCCTAACAACACCCGTGCCAATATATTTTCCAAACACTGTCTTCTCGGGCATTATCACTTAAATATACCATAGCTGTCAGCCAATCAGCATTCAGGGCTCGACCCAGCCATTTTATAATAATAGGCAAGTAGTGAAAGAATTGGAAGTGGAATAGGAAGGTGGGAACACAAGGGAAGACGCTCTCTCTTCTTTTTTTAATATTAACACTTATTTTACATTCCTGGTTATTCCGAGTACTTTCAAGCCTGCTATTGTCCCGGTCTTGCAGTTAAACATTGAGGAGTTGTAAAAGCTCTTACAACTCTTTTATTTCTAATTCATGAACTGGTGACAGTAGATTTAACCCAGTGAGAGCAGGGATTGAGAGCTAAGCGTCTGTGAGAAAGGCTTTTTATCGTTGACAAAGAGCCCTATTTCATGTATTGTGTAATGCAAACGCTAAAGGATTTTGATCATGAACAGTTGCACGTATTCACAGACTTGCCATATGCAACTTACCAGTTATTGGAAGGCTTTTTGAGCTGGTAAAATAAGGAACATTTTAATGATATAATCTAAGCAGAAATATAGTTAGACAGAGGATAAATTGTGATCCACAATTTTTTTGTATTAATTTAGTTAGATTTCTCATTCACTCAAAGTTACAGTAATTTATTAACATTATGATAAAATATACAGTATATACAACCAAAATATACGTACAACTTAAATCAATGTGATTTGTTGACACGTTTTATTTCCTCTCACCATTAGTCAGGACTATGAGACGTGTTATTTCCTCCCACCATTAGTCAGGACTATGAACGTTTTATTTCCTCTCACCATTAGTCAGGACTATGAGACGTTTTATTTCCTCTCACCATTAGTCAGGACTATGAGACGTTTTATTTCCTCTCACCATTAGTCAGGACTATGAACGTTTTATTTCCTCTCACCATTAGTCAGGACTATGAGACGTTTTATTTCCTCTCACCATTAGTCAGGACTATGAGACGTTTTATTTCCTCTCACCATTAGTCAGGACTATGAGACGTTTTATTTCCTCTCACCATTAGTCAGGACTATGAACGTTTTATTTCCTCTCACCATTAGTCAGCCCTATGAGACGTTTTATTTCCTCTCACCATTAGTCAGGACTATGAGACGTTTTATTTCCTCTCACCATTAGTCAGGACTATGAGACGTTTTATTTCCTCTCACCATTAGTCAGGACTATGAACGTTTTATTTCCTCTCACCATTAGTCAGCCCTATGAGACGTTTTATTTCCTCTCACCATTAGTCAGGACTATGAACGTTTTATTTCCTCTCACCATTAGTCAGCCCTATGAGACATTTTATTTCCT
The DNA here is from genome assembly GCF_901001165.1 of Salmo trutta. NCBI lineage: Eukaryota > Metazoa > Chordata > Actinopteri > Salmoniformes > Salmonidae > Salmo > Salmo trutta. The sequence continues at coordinate 55,987,267 of NC_042974.1, read as the reverse complement.
CTCACCATTAGTCAGGACTATGAACGTTTTGTTTCCTCTCACCATTAGTCAGGACTATGAGACATTTTATTTCCTCTCACCATTAGTCAGCCCTATGAGACGTTTTATTTCCTCCCACCATTAGTCAGGACTATGAGACGTTTTATTTCCTCTCACCATTAGTCAGGACTATGAACGTTGTATTTCCTCTCACCATTAGTCAGGACTATGAGACGTTTTATTTCCTCCCACCATTAGTCAGGACTATGAACGTTTTATTTCCTCTCACCATTAGTCAGGACTATGAACGTTTTATTTCCTCTCACCATTAGTCAGGACTATGAGACGTTTTATTTCCTCTCACCATTAGTCAGGACTATGAACGTTTTATTTCCTCTCACCATTAGTCAGGACTATGAACGTTTTATTTCCTCTCACCATTAGTCAGGACTATGAACGTTTTATTTCCTCTCACCATTAGTCAGGACTATGAGACGTTGTATTTCCTCTCACCATTAGTCAGGACTATGAGACGTTTTATTTCCTCTCACCATTAGTCAGGACTATGAACGTTTTATTTCCTCTCACCATTAGTCAGGACTATGAACGTTTTATTTCCTCTCACCATTAGTCAGGACTATGAGACGTTTTATTTCCTCTCACCATTAGTCAGGACTATGAGACGTTTTATTTCCTCTCACCATTAGTCAGGACTATGAACGTTTTATTTCCTCTCACCATTAGTCAGGACTATGAGACGTTTTATTTCCTCTCACCATTAGTCAGGACTATGAGACGTTTTATTTCCTCTCACCATTAGTCAGGACTATGAACGTTTTATTTCCTCTCACCATTAGTCAGGACTATGAGACGTTTTATTTCCTCTCACCATTAGTCAGCCCTATGAGACGTTTTATTTCCTCTCACCATTAGTCAGGACTATGAACGTTTTATTTCCTCTCACCATTAGTCAGCCCTATGAGACGTTTTATTTCCTCTCACCATTAGTCAGGACTATGAGACGTTTTATTTCCTCTCACCATTAGTCAGGACTATGAACGTTTTATTTCCTCTCACCATTAGTCAGGACTATGAGACGTTTTATTTCCTCTCACCATTAGTCAGGACTATGAGACGTTTTATTTCCTCTCACCATTAGTCAGGACTATGAACGTTTTATTTCCTCTCACCATTAGTCAGGACTATGAGACGTTTTATTTCCTCTCACCATTAGTCAGGACTATGAGACGTTTTATTTCCTCTCACCATTAGTCAGGACTATGAACGTTTTATTTCCTCTCACCATTAGTCAGGACTATGAGACGTTTTATTTCCTCTCACCATTAGTCAGGACTATGAGACGTTGTATTTCCTCTCACCATTAGTCAGGACTATGAGACGTTTTATTTCCTCTCACCATTAGTCAGGACTATGAACGTTTTATTTCCTCTCACCATTAGTCAGGACTATGAACGTTTTATTTCCTCTCACCATTAGTCAGGACTATGAGACGTTTTATTTCCTCTCACCATTAGTCAGGACTATGAGACGTTTTATTTCCTCTCACCATTAGTCAGGACTATGAGACGTTGTATTTCCTCTCACCATTAGTCAGGACTATGAACGTTTTATTTCCTCTCACCATTAGTCAGGACTATGAGACGTTTTATTTCCTCTCACCATTAGTCAGGACTATGAACGTTTTATTTCCTCTCACCATTAGTCAGCCCTATGAGACGTTTTATTTCCTCTCACCATTAGTCAGGACTATGAGACGTGTTATTTCCTCTCACCATTAGTCAGGACTATGAGACGTTTTATTTCCTCTCACCATTAGTCAGGACTATGAGATGTTTTATTTCCTCTCACCATTAGTCAGGACTATGAACGTTTTATTTCCTCTCACCATTAGTCAGGACTATGAGACGTTTTATTTCCTCTCACCATTAGTCAGGACTATGAGACGTTTTATTTCCTCTCACCATTAGTCAGGACTATGAACGTTTTATTTCCTCTCACCATTAGTCAGGACTATGAACGTTTTATTTCCTCTCACCATTAGTCAGGACTATGAGACGTTTTATTTCCTCTCACCATTAGTCAGGACTATGAGACGTTGTATTTCCTCTCACCATTAGTCAGGACTATGAGACGTTTTATTTCCTCTCACCATTAGTCAGGACTATGAACGTTTTATTTCCTCTCACCATTAGTCAGGACTATGAGACGTTTTATTTCCTCTCACCATTAGTCAGGACTATGAGACGTTTTATTTCCTCTCACCATTAGTCAGGACTATGAGACGTTTTATTTTCTCTCACCTCTCAACGTTAGTCAGTACTAGGAGAGGTTTTGTATATGTACTGTCTAAGCTTGAGGCTATAGGGTACATTTATATTTGCCTTTATCTTAAATATCAACATTTCATAGTCTGATGGTGTGGATTTAATTGATTGAATCTTTGTTTTGTACTGCGATCAGAAAGCTTTTTTTTTTGCCAATGAAACATCAGAAAATGTGGCTGATATCCCATGAAATGTTGTCGTGTTAAGCGTTTATTAATGTATAGAGTATAAATACAAATACTAGATTGTGGTGTTCTTAAAAGAGGTTGTGGACATTAGTACTGTGGCCTAGGAAGATCATGTCCCTGCTCTCTCGTCCAACAACCCACCACCTCTACCCCCTTGTACTCTTCAATTTCCCTGTACCCCTGCACTCACCGATGTAAATGTCCTTACAAGCCCATGCCCATTGCTCCCCGGCCCCATCACTAATCTGTCAACTGGGATCCTCTCCAGTCACTCAGGGCATCCGTGTGGCTCTCTGCCACCCCCAACCCAGGTTCCAGCTTCCAAAACCTGGGGGCCGTTGGACAAACGCTCCCCTTCCCTGAGTGGGGGATAGTGAGGACACCGAGTTAGGTTTGAATAGAGAGAGACTGTACCTTAATGAGATCCCTGATGCACTTCTCCTCTCCTCTTCTCCCCTGCTGTTTTAAGTATTCATTTGCCAGGTAAAGATAAGTGACATGTAATTATTTCACCACTGATGTATCAACAGGGATTCTACTTATAGATCTCAGGGTATTAAGTTAGCCTGTGGTTCTCTCTCTCTCTCTCTCTCTCTCTCTCTCTCCTCTCTATCCTCTCTTTCTCTCTCCTCTCTATCCTCTCTTTCTCTCTCTCTCTCCTCTCTATCCTTTCTCTCTCTCTCTCTCTCTCTCTCTCTCTCTCTCTCTCTCTCTCCTCTCTCCTCTCTCCTCTCTCCTCTCTCCTCTCTCCTCTCTCTCTCCTCTCTCTCTCTCCTCTCTCTCTCTCCTCTCTCTCTGAGAACAGATGAAAGGAAAACACACTTCAGGTCAAGCTACCGGGACTAACTGGTGCACAGAGCCCAGAGCCTAGAGATGCATCCCAAATGGCAGATTGACACTCTGACACTCTCTGGGTTTTACTTTTGTTTCCCGTAGTGAATTTTGGAGGTTGAAGTTCAGGGGTTTTGATGTGCTGTGGAGCTTATTAGTGGCTTTTCTCGGAGAGGATAGGAACATCAAAAAGCAGCCAGGCCTGATTTGAGATTTGATCTTGTTCTTGCACCAGGCAGTGAGTCACACTCTGACTCTCTTGCTCTCTGGTACTTAACAGTTCTAGTGGGAGGCACTGCAAAGAGAACACCTGTGGTATCATTGACGTAAATACTCTACTGTAAGCTGTAGGTGTGTGCTGTTAGTGAATACAGTGACCCTCTGTGAGCATCCTTCACAGATGTTTGGGGCTCGCTCTCTTTGCCTTTTCTACGTTGGCTAACAGTCTGAGAATGTACTGTTTGGCGAACAAAAGTGTCTGTTTCAGATCTAGACTGCAGCTACAAATAAAGTGGCCATGCAGGCTGTCTATAGTAGGAATAGCAAAGTCATGTCCAGCTCAAATATTGCTGCTAAAAAGCCACAGAAATCCTTACAAAAAGTAGCTATTTACGGCTTCACTGTCAGATTTTGGAATGATCATTCAATTATTTCATCTGAAACTGTTACTAAGTAACATGTTCACGGCAAACAGAACCCTTGTTGAACTCACCTCAGATCAGGAGACTGTAAGCCACAGGTGTCAAAACTCATTCCACAGAGGGCTGAGTGTCTGTGGGTTTTCGATCCTCTCTTGTACTTGATTGATGAATTAAGGTCACTAATTAGTAAGGAACTCTCCTCATCTGGTTGTCTAGGTCTTAATTGAAAGGAAAAACCAAAAACCAGCAGACACTAGGCCCTCTGTGGAATCAGTTTGACACCCCTGATGTAAGCCAACACACACAAACACGCCTGGCCGAGCTCACAGTGGAACAGTCTAACAGAGTGATGGTGTTTTTATTACCTTTTAACAGATTATAATAGTCTGCTAAGTGCCCTGTCTGCTGTCTCTCACACAGATGGAGGCTGAACCCTAATCCCCATTCTTGAAGCCTTCCTGCAGCAGTGTGTGTGTCCCAAATGATACCCTATTCCCTATATAGTGCACTACTTTTGACCAGAGCTCGCATGGGTCCTGGTCATTAGTAATGCATTATAAAGGAAATAGGGTGCCATTTGGGATGCAAACAGTGTTTCAGGGTGTAGAGGTTTCCATTCATGTTTTCATGAAGCTTCACATTCATTATTTTTCCTTCGCTCTCTGTCTCTCTCTCTCTCTCTCTCTCTCTCTCTCTCTCTCTGTCTGTCTCCATCTCTCTCTCCCCCTCTGCCTCCCTCTCTTTTTTCATGATACTTCACAATCATTTTCCCGTCTACAGTACCTGTGGGAGTGTTCAGTAAGTGTAACCTGACAGATGGCTAGCCACTGATGTTTCTAACACGCTGTAACCCTGCAGTGTTTTAATGGGTCTGTCCAAGACACTGTCCAGGACACGTGCGTGCATGTTTGTGTTGATGCTAAGTGGCTTCCATGTGGGAGGATTTATTATTCCAACAAAACTCACATGCGCACGCACACACACACACACACACTAACCGGTGCCGTAGGGAGCCAATCTAAACAACTTTCTCCTTATTAATCTCATTCCCTTTTATAAACCAGCTAATTAAAATTAAGATGACTTTTCCTCCGTAAAAAAATACAAAAAAGCTTATCATGATCATAAATGTTGATCCAATGTCTAATTGGTATCATTAATTGGGTACTGCTGAAAGATAGATTTGCTGGCTGATTTAATATCTATATATCCAATGGCAGCGTTGCTGTATTCATTTATATTCATACAGTAGATGATTGAGACCAGTTACGTATCTGTGCTGCCAATTACAGTTCCATGGAATTACATTTTGAATAAAAAATTCCCAACATTTGAGACCAGTATCTTCACTCTTAGAAAAAAGGGTTCCAAAAGAGTTCTCCTGCTGTCACCATAGGATAACCCTTTTTAGTTCCAGGTAGAAACCTTTTTGGTTCCAGTTAGAAACCTTTTTGTCCCAGGTAGAACTCTTTTGGGTTCCATGTAGAATCCTCTATGGAAAGGGTTCTACATAGAACTCAAAAAGGTTCTACCTAGAACCAAAAAGGGTTCTTCAAAGGGTTCTCCTGTGGGGACAGCCGAACAACCCTTTTATGTTCTAGATAGCAGCTTAGTAGTAATGTTATGTGTAACTAGGAATGATTTTTCTCCTCTAGCATATACCCCAACTATTTTATTCATCCCACAATTCATACAAATTGTATATATGAATACACATATTTGTGTATGTTTATTTATTTGTATAAGCTACTGAAACTGGGAATAATTATTATTCCTTAGTGTATGGCATTACATTAAATAATGTATCTAATAATTCATACATACATGAATTTAATATATACATATTGGAAAGATGTCACCGAAGAGGATGACTGACGTTTTACATGCTCCTAACCAGCTATGCTATTTTGTTAGTTTTTTTGCGTTGTTTGTAACTTATTTTTGTACTTATTTTGTACATAATGTTGCTGCTACTGTCTCTTATGACCCGAAGATAACTTATGGACATCAGAACAACGATAGCTCACCATGAACTGCAAGAAGCTTTTTCCTTTAACGACTCCGACGAGAAGGATATACTGCTTTCCCGGGAACAGGCCCAAATCCACGTCATTTGCGTGAAGAAAAGAGGGCGCAGGTCGGGCTGCCTTCTGAGAATCCATAGGCAAGCGAGTAAACTCCCACTACCATCTGTTCTACTGGCTAACATGCAATCATTGGAAAATAAAATTGATGACCTACGATTACGATTATCCTACCAACGGGACATTAAAAACTGCACGATGTCTAATATTAAAGAAGTCTCGAGGTATTGCTCACCTGAGGTAGAGTACCTTATGATAAGCTGTAGACCACACTATTTACCAAGAGAGTTTTAATCTATATTATTCGTAGACGTCTATTTGCCACCACAGACCGACGCTGGCACTAAGACCTCACTTAACCAACTCTATAAGGCCATAAGCAAACAAGAAAATGCTCATTCAGAAGCGGCGCTCCTAGTGGACGGGGACTTTAATGCAGGCAAACTTAAATCAGTTTTACCAAATTTTTACCAGCATGTCACATATGCAACCAGAGGGAGAAAAAACCTCTAGACCACCTTTACTCCACACACAGAGATGCATACAAAGCTCTCCCCTGCCCTCCATTTGGAAAATCTGACCATAATTCTATCCTCCTGATTCCTGCTTACAAGCAAAAACTAAAGCAGGAAGTACCAGTGACTCGCTCAATAGGGAAGTGGTCAGATGACGCGGATGCTACACTACAGGACGGTTTTGCTAGCACAGACTGGAATATGTTCCGGGATTCATCCAATGGCATTGAGGAGTGTTCCACCTCAGTCATCAATAAGTGCATCGACGACGTCGTACCCACAGTGACCGTACGTAAAATATCCCAACCTGAACCAGAAGCCATTGATTACAGGCAACATCTGCATCGAGCTAAAGGCTAGAGCTGCCGCTTTCAAGGAGCAGGACACTAATCTAGACGCTTATAAGAAATCCCGCTATGCCCTCAGACGAACCATCAAACAAGCAAAGCGTCAATACAGGATTAAGATTGAATCCTACTACACCGGCTCTGACGCTCGTCGGATGTGGCAGGGCTTGAAAACTATTACGGACTACAAAGGGAAACCCAGACGCGAGCTTCCCAGTGATGCGAGCCTACCAGACGAGCTAAATGCCTACTTGTTGTCCATATCACCAACGAACTGTCATGGTCCAAACACACAAAGTCGTTAATAGGGCACGAAGAGATTTGGCATGGGCCCTCAGATCCTGAAAAGTTCTACAGCTGCACCATTGAGAGCATCTTGGCTGGCTGCAACATCGCTTGGTATGGCAACTCCTCGGCATCTGACCGCAAGGCACTACAGAGGTTAGTGCGTACGGCCCAGTACGTCACTGGGGCCGAACTCCCTGCCATCCTGGACCTCTATACCAGGCGGTGTCAGAGGAAGGACCTAAAAATTGTCCAGCCACCTAAGTCATAGACAGTTCTCTCTGCTACCACACGAAAGCAATACTGGAGTGCCAAGTCTGGGATCAAAAGGCTCCTTAACAGCTTCTACCCCAAAGTCATAAGACTGCAGTTAATTAAATAGCTACCCGGACTATTCAAATCAAATTTATTTATATAGCCCTTCGTATATCAGCTGAAATCTCAAAGTGCTGTACAGAAACCCAGCCTAAAACCCCAAACAGCAAGCAATGCATGTGAAAGAGGCACGGTGGCTAGGAAAAACTCCCTAGGAAAAACTCCCTAGAAAGGCCAAAAACCTAGGAAGAAACCTAGAGAGGAACCAGGCTATGAGGGGTGGCCAGTCCTCTTCTGGCTGTGCCGGGTGGATATTATAACAGAACATGGTCAAGATGTTAAAATGTTCATAAATGACCAGCATGGTCAAATAATAATAATCATTGTAGTTGTCGAGGGTGCAACAAGCACGTCCGGTGAACAGGTCAGGGTTCCGTAGCCGCAGGCAGAACAGTTGAACTATTGACCCCTGTAGTTATTTTTTTGTTGTTGCACTGACTCTCTTGTACTGGATCGATGCACACTCACACATATTACACTGACACTAACAGACACCCACACGCACGCATATTGACGCCACATACACACAGCTGCTACTCTGTTTATTATACAGTACCATTCAAAAGTTTGGACACACCTACTCATTCCAGGGTTTTTCTTTATTTTTACTGTTTTCTACATGGTAGAATAATATTGAAGACATCAACAATATGAAATAACACATATGGAATCATGTAGTAACCAAAAAAGTGTTAAATAAATCAAAATAATTTTTATTTTTCAGATTCTTCAAAGTAGCCACCCTTAGCCTTGTTGACAGCTTTGCACACTATTGGCATTTTCTCAACCAGCTTCATGAGGTATTCACCTGGAATGCATTTCAATTAACAGGTGTGCCATGTTAAAAGTTTATTTGTGGAATTTCTTTCCTTCTTAATCCGTTTGAGCCAATCAGTTGTGTTGTGACAAGGTAGGGGTGGTATACAGAAGATAGCCCTATTTGGTAAAAGACCAAGTCCATATTATGACAAGAACAGCTCAAATAAGCAAAGAGAAACAACAGTCCATCATTACTTTAAGACATGGTCTGTAAGTCTGGAAAACCATCAAGCGCTATGATGAAACTGGCTCTCATGAGGACCACCACAGGAATGGAAGACCCAGAATTACCTCTGCTGCAGAGGATAAGTTAATTAGATTTACCAGCCTCAGAAATCGGCAATTAACTGCACCTCAGATTGCAGTAACAAACACATCTCAACATCAACTGTTCAGAGGAGACTGTGTGAATCAGGCCTTCATGGTCAAATTGCTGCAAAGAAACCACAACTAAAGGACAGCAATAAGAAGATGAGACTTGCTTTGGCCAAGAAACATTAGCAATGGACATTAGACCGGTGAAAATCTGTCCTTTGGTCTGATGAGTCCAAATGTGAGATTTTTGGTTCAAACCGCCGTGTCTGTGTGAGACGCAGAGTAGGTGAACGAATGATATCCACATGTGTGGTTCCCACCGTGAAGCATGGAGGAGGAGATGTGATGTGTGGGGGTGCTTTGCTGGTGACACTGTCTGTGATTTATTTAGAAATCAAGGCACACTTAACCAGCATGGCTACCACAGCATTCTGCAGCAATACGCCATCCCATCTGGTTTGCGCTTAGTGGGACTATCATTTGTTTTTCAACAGGACAATGACCCAAAACACTCCTCCTGGATGTGTAAGGGCTATTTGACCAAGAAGGAGAGTGATGGAGTGCTGCAATAGATGATCTGGCCTCCACAATCACCCGAACTCAACCCAATTGAGATGTTTTGGGATGAGGTGGACCGCAGAGTGAAGAAAAAGCAGCCAACAAGTGCTCAGCATATGTGGGAACTTCTTCAAGACTGTTGGAAAAGCATTCCAGGTTACTACCTCAGGAAGCTGGTTGAGAGAATGCCAAGAGTGTGCAAGGCTGTCATCAAGGCAAAAGGTGGCTACATTGAGGAATCTAAAATATATATTTTTTCCAATACATTTTTTGGGTTTCTACATGATTCGATATTTGTTATTTCATAGTTTTGATATCTTCACTATTATTCTACAATGTAGAAAAGGTGTGTCCAAACGTTTGACTTGCACTGTATATATGTATTTATTTATTAATATTTGATTCAATCGCTAATACATACACAATAATTGTATACGTACATGTAAATATATACAGTATATTCATCTATATTCTGTCTGCTAATTACCTTTGTTAGATGTTGCATTTTTTTCATATTTTATGTGTCTTTAAGCTAACCTTGAAAGTCTAATAGATTATTTCTAGGTCTTCAAAAGACAGGTTGAGCCCGGAGGGAGAAATTGACTTGAAACAAAAAACAACATGAAGTGAGCAACAACTTTACAATTAATGATAATTAATAAATTAATCAGCAAGAACATCAAATTCATCCCATGAATAATACATAACAAGGAGGGAGGATTGGCTGTATCTGTTTTGCATATTTGAATTACACAATCATAATCACACCATCATGAATAGTTGTTATTATAATTATTTATCCATGTTCATCAGCATATAGTATGTCTCATATATGTTTTTTTTGTATATATTTAAGCAATAAGGCCCAAGGTGGTGTGGTATATGGCCAATATACAACGGCTAAACGGAGTGCCTGGATACAGCCCTCAGCCATGGTATATTGGCCATATACCACTAAATATCTACCAAAGAAACATATATGAGACATACTATATTCTGATCAACATGTATAAATAATTATAGGTACCTTTTTGCTATTATAAACTGGTTACCTGTGGTATACAGTCTGATATACCACAGCTGTCAGCCAATCAGCATTCAGGACTCGAACCACCCTGTTTATAATATCTTATAAATATTATTAAATTGGAACCACCCTGTTTATAATATCTTATAAATATTATTCAATTGCAAAATGCTAATTTGTTGTAGTTTTTTTAACCTCCAGGGCTTTCACTGTTTTCACTGTGCATTTGAAGGAACTGATGATAGCTTATTAACAGGACTTCTGCTTATCATACTAAATGTAAAGTAGAAACACACACTCACACATTGTGATCCACTATAACTCATTAAAGGTAAATCAATTGAAATATGTGAATGATTTGAATCAAAGGAGGGTCTGTCAGTCAGTGATTCCTTCTGTTCTTACCTTGATAAAGTGAATACACAAACCAAGATAGAAGATACCTACTCATTCCCCAGCCATACTCTGATCTTCTCTCCTCCTCTCATTTCTTTTTTATCACTCTCTTTTTTCATCTGGTCTGTGCGATAAAGGGGTGACCCAGGTTACTTCCTGCCAATGACCAAGGTAATTTCCTGTCTACACAGCGTAGGTTGTGATTGGGTAAACTGTCTGATGACCTGCCTGACCTATCAACCCAGCCGCGGTCTGTGTGTGGTTGTATGTGTGTATGTAGGTGTGGTTGTGTGTGTGTGTTGTGTGTGTAAGCTGTCTGTTGACCTTCCTAACCCCTGCCACGACCTGCCACAACATCAAATAAAATTAAATGTTATTTGTCACATGCTTGTATTCATTATTGATCCCCATTAGCTGCTGCCATTCACTTACTCCAAGCAGTTTAGTCTCCTGGACAATTTCCACATGATTAATTCAATATTTATTTGAGGTTTAGTGAATGATTTGTCTCAAATACAATGCTTTTAGTTTCTGAAATATTTAGGACCAACTTACAGTGTTTCTTGACACCCATTATGAAACTGACTGCAGCTTTTTGTTAAGTGTTGCAGTGATTTCACTTGCTGTGGTAGCTGACTTGTATAGTGTTGAGTTATCAGCATACATAGACACACAGGCTTTACTCAGAGCCAGTGGCAGGTCATTAGAAAATGTAAAGGGCCTAGACAGCTGCCCTGGGGGATGCCTGACTCTACCTGGATTATGTTAGAGAGGCTTCCATTAAAGAATACCCTCTGTGTTCTGTTAGACAAGCTACGTTTTCCAGTAACAGATTATGATCGATAATATCAAAAGCTGCACTGAAGTCTAACAAAACAGCTCCCACAATCTTTTTATTATCAATTTCTCTCAGACAATCATCAGTCATTTTTGTAAGTTCCGTACATGTTGAATGCCCTTCCCTATAAGCGTGCTGAAAATCTGTTGTTAATTTGTTTACTGTGAAATAGCATTGTACAGTGAGGGAAAAAAGTATTTGATCCCCTGCTGATTTTGTATGTTTGCCCACTGACAAAGAAATGATCAGTCTATAATTTTAATGGTTGGTTTATTTGAACAGTGAGAGACAGAATAACAGAATAAATAACAGAATAACAGAATAAATAACAGATAATTTCTTTGTCAGTGGGCAAACGTACAAAATCAGCAGGGGATCAAATACTTTTTTCCCTCACTGTATCTGGTCAAACAACTGTTTTCCAAAAGTTTACTAAGGGTTGGTAACAGCCTGATTAGTTGGCTGTTTGAGACAGGGTGCTTTGCTAGTCTTGGGTAGATTAATTACTTTTGCTTCCCTTCAGGCCTGAGGGCACAAACTTTCCTGTAGGCTTAGATTAAAGTGATGGCAAATAGGAGTAGCAATATCGTCTGCTATTATCCTCAGTCATTTTCCATCCAAGTTGTCAGACCCAGCTGGCTTGTCATTGTTGATAGACAACACTACGTTTTTCACCTCTTCCACACTCACTTTACAGAATTCAAAATGACAATGCTTGTCTTTCATAATTTGGTCAGTCATGCTTGGATGTGTAGTGCCAGCGTTTGTTGCTTGCATGTCATTCTTAAATTTGCTAATCTTGCCAATGAAAACGTTATTAAAGTTGTTGCCTATATCAGTGGGTTTTGTGATGAATAATCCATCTGATTCAATGAACGATGGAGCCGAGTTCACTCCAAAGCTTTTTACTATCATTTTTTATATCATTTATTTTTGGCTGTGCAGTCAGACTTATTTGCCATTCCCTTTGCCTTATCCCTCTCAACCATACAATTTTTCAATTCCTCATCAATTTACAGTAATTTCCTTCATGGGTGCATTGCTTATTAGAAACTTTCATAAATGTGTCAAGTGCAGCATCTGGTTGCTCCTCATTACACACCACAGATCAGCAAATATTCTTTACATCTTTGACATAGGGATCACTACAAAGCATATTGCATGACCTCTTATAAACTATATTAGGCCCAGCCTTTGGAACTTTGGCTTTCCTAGATATGGCTACTATATTGTGATCACTACATCCAATGGATTTGGATACAGCTTTAAAGAAGATTTCTGCAACATTAGTAAAGTTGTGATCAATACATGTGGAGGATTTCAACAGGTGTAGACTAACATGTTCTTTTCCAACAATGCAGAGTTGAAAATAAAAATAAAATAGAAGTAGTGACACGAGGAATAAATACACAGTGAATAACGATTAACAATAACAAGTAAATTAACATGGCTATATACAGGAAGTACCAGTACCGAGACGATGTGCAGGGGTACGAGGTCATTGAGGTAGCCACTACATGGGCAAAAGTATGTGGACACATTTATTTCAACCAGACTATTGCAGACAGGTGTATAAAATTGAGCACACAGCCATGCAATCTCCATAAACAAACATTGGCATTCGAATGTCCCGTACTGAAGAGCTCAGTGACTTTCAACGTGGCACCGTCGTAGGATGCCACCTTTCCAACCAGTCAGTTCGTCAAATTTCTGTCCTGCTAGAGCTGGCCTGGACAACTGTAAGTGCTGTTCTTGTGAAGTGGAAACATCTAGGAGCAAAAACAGCACAGCCGCAAAGTGGTAGGCCACACAAGCTCACAGAACGAGACCACTGAATACTGAAGCGCGTAGTGTGTAAAAATGGTCTGTCTTCGGTTGGAACACTCACTACTGAGTTCCAAACTGCCTCTGGAAGCATCGTCAGCATAAGAACTGTTCGTTGGGAGCTTCGTGAAATGGGTTTCCATCGCCGTGCAGCCGCACACAAGTCTAAGATCACCATGCGCAATGCCAAGTGTCGGCTGGAGTGGTGTAAAGCTTGCCACCATTGGACTCTGGAGCAGTGGAAACACATTCTCAGGAGTGATAAATCACGCTTCACCATCTGGTAGTCTGACGGACAAATCGGATCTGGGCTGTTTTTTGTGGTTCAGGCCCCTTAGTTCCAGTGAAGGGAAAGCGTAACGCTACAGGATACAATGACATTCTATACGATTCTGTGCTTCCAACTTTATGGCAACAGTTTGAGGAAGGCCCTTTCCTGTCTCAGCATGACGATACCCTCGTGCTCAAAGTGATGTCCATACAGAAATGGTTTGTTGAGATTGGTGTGGAAGAACTTGAGTGGCTTGCACAGAGCCCTGACCTCAACCCCATCGAACACCTTTGGGATGAATTGGAACGCCGACTGCGAACCGGCCCTAGTCGCCTAACATCAGTGCCCGATCTCACTAATGCTCCTGTGGCTGAATGGAAGCAAGTCCCCTCAGCAATGTTCCAACATCTAGGGGAATGCCTTCCCAGAAGAGTGGAGGCTGTTATAGGTACGTGTGTGTGTTGTCTGTGTCACTAATGGGAGACAGCAACACCGTTTTAAAGTATATTTTGGTTATTAGTTATCAGGAGACTAGCTAAGGCCTGTAGAGAAATCATATTCAATATCTATGTGTCAGGGAACTCAAGCTATAAATAGTCTTATAGAAAAACTCTGCTGTGTGCGCTAAATTCTAGTGTCATGTAGTAGCCTAAACCTACTGATGTTACATTGAGCTGGTTGAATGGAATATGAATGACACTCATCCAAAATGCTGTAACAGAAATAAGGCCATATAAAAAAAAGAAATACTCCCTAATCTTGAACTGCACCAACTGCCACTGGTGTGTGTGTGTGTGTGTGTGTGTGTGTGTGTGTGTGTGTGTGTGTGTGTGTGTGTGTGTGTGTGAGAGTGTGTGTGTGTGTGTGTGTGTGTGTGTGTGTGTGTGTGTGTGTGTGTGTGTGTGTGTGTGTGTGTGTGTGTGTGTGTGTGTGTGTGTGTGTGTGAGTGTGTGAATTAACAATAGATTGGTGTAGAGATCTGCCGGATGAGAAACAAAACTAAACAGTTCCAAAGGGAGATAACACAATAGGAGATCGCTTTATGGAAATAATTCAATTTTCACTGCTCACAGACACACACACACACACACACACAGTCCATACATCAAGTCTGTACAGTATAAATGTTTTAATGTCACGTGTACAAGTACAGTGCCTTTCTAGCAAGCTCTATACTCAACAATGCAATAATCAATAACAATGTAATACTAAAAATAACAAGGTAGAACAAAAACACATGAGATATAGAAATAAGAAGAACACAATAAAGTAAGTATAGTATATACAGGGTCAGTTCCAGTACAATGTGCAGGAATACTGGAGTGATGGAGGTAGATATATATATATATAGGTGTAAAGATATATGATAAACAGAGTAGCAGCAAGTGGGCCGAATGGTTCATCCATTTGCACACACTGTATATCGATTTTGTTCTATTGTGTTATTGACTGTACGTTTGTATATCCCATGTGTAACTCTGTGTTGTTATATGTGTTGAACTGCTTTTCTTTATCTTGGCCAGGTCGCAATTGTAAATGAGAACTTGTTCTCAATTGGTCTACCTGGTTAAATAAAGGTCAAATATATTTTTTTTTAATAAAAGGTATATGGTGATTGTATGTGAGTGTGTGTGTGTAGAGTCAGTATAAATGTATGTGTATATTATGTGTGTTAGAAAATGACAGAGTGAGTGTTTGTGTGTGTGTTGGAGTGACGGTGTGCGTAGTGTTTATTTCTTTTATTTTTTATTTCACCTTTATTTAACCAGGTAGGCTAGTTGAGTACAAGTTCTTATTTACAACTACGACCTGGCCAAGATAAAGCAAAGCAGTTCGACACATACAACAACACAAAGTTACAGATGGAATAAACAAACATAACACAATAGAAAACATTTTAGCAATTAAGTACTGGAGTGATAGATGTGCAGAAGATGAATGTGCAAGTAGAGATATTGGGGTGCAAAGGAGCAAGATAAATAAATTAATACAGTATGGGGATGAGGTATTTGGATGGGCTATTTACGGATGGGCTATGTACAGGTTCAGTGATCTGTGAGCTGCTCTAACAGCTGATGCTTAAAGATATTGAGGGAGATATGAGTCTCCAGCTTCAGTGATTTTTACAATTCGTTCCAGTCATTGGCAGCAGAGAACCGGAAGGAAAGGCGGCCAAAGAGGAATAGGCTTTGGGGATGACCAGTGAAATATACCTGCTGGAGAGTGTGCTATGGGTGGGTGCTGCTATGGTGACCAGTGAGCTGAGATAAGGCGGGGCTTTATCTAGCAAAGACTTATCAATGACCTGGAGCCAGTGGGTTTGGCGACGAATATGAAGCGAGGGCCAGCCAACGAGCGCATACAGGTCGCAGTGGTGGGTAGTATATGGGGCTTTGGTGACAAAACGGATGGCACTGTGATAGACTGCATCCAATTTGCTGAGTAGAGTGTTGGAGGCTATTTTATAAATGACATTGCCGAAGTCGAGGAACGGTAGGATAGTCAGTTTTACGAGGGATTGTTTGGCAGCATGAGTGAAGGAGGCCACATATTCTAAGTCATAACCGTCCAGAGTAGTGATGCTGGACGGGCGGGCAGGTGCAGGCAGCGATCGGTTGAAGAGCATGAATTTAGTTTTACTTGCATTTAAGAGCAATTGTTACTTGCATATAAGGGCAGTTGGAGGCCACGGAAGGAGAGTTGTATGGCATTGAAGCTCATCTGGAGGTTAGTTAACACAGTATCCAAAGAAGGGCCAGAAGTTTACAGAATGGTGTCGTCTGTTTAGAGGTGGATCAGAGAATCACCAGCAGCAAGAGCGACATCATTGATGTATACAGAGAAAAGAGTCAGCCTGAGAAATGAACCCTGTGGCACCCCCGTAGAGACTGCCAGAGGTCCGGACAACAGGCCCTCCGATTTGACACACTGAACTCTATCTGAGAAGTAGTTGGTGAACCAGGTGAGGCAGTCATTTGAGAAACCAAGGCTGTTGAGTCTGCCAATAAGAATGTGGTGATTGACAGAGTCGAAAGCCTTGGCCAGGTCAATGAATAAGGCTGCACAGTATTGTCTTTTATCGATGGCGGTTATGATATCATTTAGGACCTTGAGCGTGGCTGAGGTGCTCCCATGACCATCTGCAGAGTGTGTATACCAGAGGAGGCTTGTGGGAGGAGCTATAGGATGACGGGCTACAATGGAAACCACATGTTTGACTCCATTCCATTCCAGCCATTACAATGAGCCAGTCCTCCAATAGCTCCTGCCACCAGCCTCCTCTGGTATACACACTCTCTGTAGATAATCAGTATTTTTCAGCACGAATGTAGATTCAGACATGTGTTGTTAAGGCCTATGTCACTCTCAGTGGGAAGTGATAGCAGACAGGTGGATCCCGTGGTCATCACACACACCAGGGTGAAACCCTACTCCTCTCATCATCCAGCCCTTACAGGAAGTTGAGTGGTGGCGTGCTAGGGATGATTTGTCCTTCTACTGGGATGGGGAGTTTCCAGGACGACCGCTTTATGAGTTAAAGTCAGAGCGGCGGCAGCTCCTTTCCATCCTTCCATTACTTCCTGGTTCCCTTATGTCAGCTCAGTTCCTCTCCTTTCCGCTCTCGTAACCTAGCACCATGTGTTATCTCCACTCCATCATACAACCATTATACAACTATCACACAGGACTTCAACTGTAACGGGACTGAGGGGCTGTTCCTCCTTATTCCTCCTGTCAAATCAGTTCCTCTCGTCCCTGTGTCATCTCCTACCCATCATCATCACACACCTCTAAACCATTACACAACCATTATAAAGTCTGGTCTGGTTCTAACCCTGTAAAGCAAGGTAAGAGAGGAGCAGAGGAGGTGGGGTTCCTCCCACTGTCTAGACCCCTCTAGCTTAACCCTTGTTCCTCATAACAGTGCCCTGTGACATCTCCAACCTGGAGAATAACTCTACTGTCAGCACTCTGTCAGAGCCATAGAGATGTGTGTGTGTGTGTGCGTGTGCATGCGTGTCCGTGCGTCAGCAGCCTGTCAAGCTATGGCAGAGCCAGTTGGTAAGACCATTAACTCTGTGTGATCGAGATCAGATGACCCCATTTAAATGAAGAATAGGAGTCTTAATGCAAAGTACCTGTGGGGCATAGTGGGGCGAATGGTTCATCCATTTCCTCAAGTTGTTTCCTCGCAGTTCAGCTGAATGATAAAGACACTGACATAAGTTCAACATGCCACACGCTGGTGTGCTGAACTGTGTGACATTTTGAGGGCAGCGCCCTCCAACCCTCAGGGTGTTTTTCAACGGTGTGTCCCCCTTCGCCCAAAAGTGTGCTCTTGCACACTCCCCAAGTGCACACTTTGAGAACTGGGATGTAGCTAATACCAACCACGTTTCACCAATGTCACTGTGATGGTGGCTGTGTCTTTCAGAAGGAACAGTGCACCCCCAGAGTGCGAGAGTAGAAAGTAATAGAATAGTCATTTATTGGTCATCACAGAACAATTTTAGGAGAAGCACAGGGTCAGCCACAGTGCAGCAAGCCCCTGTAGTGATCCGCTTCTCCAGTGGAAAGACCGCTGATAACACAGCCTCTGGCCTTGCTCCATCCCACATGAAAAAAATACTACAGTTTACTATAGAATACTATAGTACTTATTATAGAATTCTACAGTAAACTGTAGTATACTGTAGAATACTATATTACACACTATTTCCCCAATCATGTGTAGTACTTACTATAGAATGTTGTAGTATACTGTAGAATACTATACTACACACTGTAGTGTTCCTTGATCATGTGTAGTACTTACTATAGAATGTTGTGGTATACTGAAGAATATTATTGTAAATACTACAGTAATGTCCGCAAAAACACTGCAGTCCACAAAAACACTACACTTTTTGAAATATAGTAAATGCTTCAGTATTTAATTTGCATATACCCTGCCCATTCCCCTCCCCCATATCCCAGTTTGTGCCACCTGTAAGAGAGAAACCTACATGCCAAGTACAGACCATATAATGTGTTCCCTACAGGTTGTAGACAAGAGCAGAAGTGCTGAACTCTCCATTCAGAACCCAGTCCTACCTACAGGTTATAGACAAGAGCAGAAGTGCTGAACTCTCCATTCAGAACCCAGTCCTACCTACAGGTTATAGACAAGAGCAGAAGTGCTGAACTCTCCATTCAGAACCCAGTCCTACCTACAGGTTGTAGACAAGAGCAGAAGTGCTGAACTCTCCATTCAGAACCCAGTCCTACCTACAGGTTATAGACAAGAGCAGAAGTGCTGAACTCTCCATTCAGAACCCAGTCCTACCTACAGGTTGTAGACAAGAGCAGAAGTGCTGAACTCTCCATTCAGAACCCAGTCCTACCTACAGGTTATAGACAAGAGCAGAAGTGCTGAACTCTCCATTCAGAACCCAGTCCTACCTACAGGTTGTAGACAAGAGCAGAAGTGCTGAACTCTCCATTCAGAACCCAGTCCTACCTACAGGTTATAGGAAAGTGCTCTTTTAATATTTCTCCAGTAGATTTCCTGAAGGAGAAGGCCTGCATTTCTATGTCCCCCCAAAATAAACCAAAAACACTATAGTAAATACTACAGTCATTTCTGCAAAAATGCTACAGTATATCACACTCCGCAGAAACACTACTGAAAATACTACAGTATACTACAGTCTGCAAAAACACTACATTAATTACTATAGTATATACTACGGTTTTCTTTCACTACTGTATTTATACTATAGTTAACTGTAAATACTACAGTATACTACAGTAAATACTACAGTATTACAGACTTTAGTCCGCAAAAACACTACATTGAAGAATAGAGTAAAGTTTGCAAAAATACTACAGTGAATACTAGAGTATATAAATATAGTAATACTACAGTATTTAGACCATAGTATAATATGCCATTTTTTATATGGGATATCCAGAACAGAGCTATTACAGCCTCTGGCCTTGCTTCATACCCAGAACAGAGCTATCATAGCCTAATTAAACTTTCAGTGGCCCTTCAACAGCAGCCGTTTCCTCAATCAGAACATCCCAACTACTAGGCTACGTCACATATGGCACCCTATTCCCTATGGGCCCTGGTCAAAGGTTGTGCGCTATAAACAGGGCAGGGTGTCATTTGTGACTCAGCCCTACACTTTAGTTTCAGACATCCCTCTTACTGATCGAGCCTAAAACCTTTTGAAAGTGCTGTGTGTAGCAGAGGAGCATGCACTCCACTTTTGAGTAAGGGTTATGTTCCTAGCACTGGTAGAGGTGTGTGTGTGTGTGTGTGTGTGTGTGTGTGTGTGTGTGTGTGTGTGTGTGTGTGTGTGTGTGTGTGAGCAGTGATAAATGCAGTTCTTTTAATACAATAGCTTTGTAGGTCACTCCGTAGAGAGGAGCTCTACTCTACTCAGCCCCGATGCTCCTGCCAAGCCTGAGCAGCCCAGCCCTCAGAAGCACACACACACTCGCTCGTTCACTCGCTCGCACACACACACACACACACACACACACACACACACACACACACACACACACACACACACACATATAGAAACTTACACACACACACAGACACACAGACAGACAGACAGACAGACAGACAGACAGACAGACAGACAGACAGACAGACAGACAGACAGACAGACAGACAGACAGACAGACAGACAGACAGACAGACAGACAGACAGACAGACAGACAAAGTCACACACACACACACACACACAGACAGAAAGTTACACACACACACACTCACACACTCACAGAAACACTCACACACATACAGGAACATAGAACCTTTAAAGAGGGGGATTTGAAAAGGTCAGGGAGGAGGAAGAGAGAATGCTAATAAAGTAGAGCATGAAGCTGCTAGAGGTCAGAATGTCAAGGGAGGTTTATTTCTCCCTCTTCATCCTTCATTTCTTAATTTCATAACACTCTGTCATCTATCTCATCTCCGTTCTTCGTGCATGGCTCTTACAGCGGCAGTATAATGCGCTCGATTCCTGGAACCACCCGTACGTCAAATGTATGCACTCATGACTGTAAGTTGCTTTGGATAAAAGCATCAGCTAAATGGCATATATTATATTAAATTATCCTGTTTGGGTCATGAGGTTGTCATTAGTTGTAATGGTTGAAGAGAAGACATCCATTTACGTGGGGCCGATTTCATCGACAGATTATGTCCTGGACTAAAATATATTTGAATGGAGAATCTCCATTAAGGATGCTTTTTAGACGATCTGTGCAAAACTACATGTTTATGTTCCTCAGTTGATTTGCGTGAGTGTGTTGATGTAGGAAAAAAAATCCAGTCTTTTTCCCATTTCTCCTTATTGGACCAGTGTTGACCCACTTTGGTGTGACTTGGAAGCGCTTAAGCCTGCGTGAGAGTGTCCACATGGATTTGGTTAGGGGGTGGGTGGACAGGAGGCGACAGACAGACTGGAGGCTGAGGGGCTTATGGCTGGAGGTGTCTCAACGAACGGCCCTGTCCCTCACCATCCTATTGTGTTCCTACAACCTAACTCTAATCTTATCTCCTCTCCTTTCCTCTCCTCTCCTCTCTTCCGCTCCCCACTCCTCTGTTCTTCTCCGGTCCTGTCCTTCTCCTCTCCTCTTCTCCCCTGCTGTTTTAAGTATTCATTTGCCAGGTAAAGATAAGTGACATGTAATTATTTCACCACTGATGTATCAACAGGGATTCTACTTATAGATCTCAGGGTATTAAGTTAGCCTGTGGTTCTCTCTCTCGCTCTCTCTCTGTGGATCCTCTCACTAAAGATTTCTATAAGCCCTGGGCTAGGCTAATCCATGGGCCGTGGCTCACATGACGGAGTGTGTACTCCTCCGCTTTACCTCTGTCCCCCTGTGATGTCGCTGAGCGACTAGCGACTTTCCCTCCATTCCTCTAATGAGTCCCTAGACACGTCCTTAACGGTGTGTATTTATCAAGAACACTAATTAGTACCCAGTATGCATTACTTTGGATATAGTCGACGGGTGTGTCCCAAATGGCACCCTATTCCCTACATAGTGCAATACTTTTGACCAGGGCCCTATGGGCTCTATATAGGGACTGGGGTGCCATATGGGATGCAGACGATGTCCTCCTTGTTTTTTATAGTTACCAACAGGAATAAAAACTCCTCTCTTTTATCCCCTAGCGGTAGCTAGTCACGTAGCGAGACCTACTCGTACATCAAGCCTTTAATGCAGTGTGTTGTTCCAAACCTCTTTGTTTTTGTTAATGCAGACAGAAAGAGACGTTTTAATTACTGTGGCCTCGGTAGCACTGTTGTCGCATTAGGTACATGTCGCTAGGACTCTGGCTAACCACTGGGGGATGGAAGGCAGAGATAACTAGAGTACGTGTGTGTGTACTGTATATGTGAACTGTGTTTCTCCACCCCTCCAGCTTCTCAGCGACTATCCCATGGAGGAACTGGGATCAATAGGTCTGTCTCAGTCCAGGTTCTCAGCGACTATCCCATGGAGGAACTGGGATCAATAGGTCTGTCTCAGTCCAGGTTCTCAGCGACTATCCCATGCAGGAACTCTGGGATCAATAGGTCTGTCTCAGTCCAGGTTCTCAGCGACTATCCCATGGAGGAACTCTGGGATCAATAGGTCTGTCTCAGTCCAGGTTCTCAGCGACTATCCCATGGAGGAACTGGGATCAATAGGTCTGTCTCAGTCCAGGTTCTCAGCGACTATCCCATGTAGGAACTGGGATCAATAGGTCTGTCTCAGTCCAGGTTTTCAGCGACTATCCCATGCAGGAACTCTGGGATCAATAGGTCTGTCTCAGTCCAGGTTCTCACTTTATACAATCTATGTCTGCCACATTTCTAACACAGTTTACCCTCTTCCTCGCTCTCTTGTAAGCTTCTACCTGAAACCTGCCTGCCTGCATTGTTGGCTAGCTTTTAACTACTACTAACACACACGCACACGCACACGCACACGCACGCACACACACGCGCACACACGCGCACACACACACACACACACACACACACACACACACACACACACACACACACACACACACACACACACACACACACACACACACACACAGGGAAACACAGTTATATGGTGCTGCTACTATATGGCCGTCCATCATGTAGGACATAAACGACACCTCAGCACCTTGGGCTAATGTACCGTCGCTGCCACACTGAAAATACAGCATCCCCCTATTCCATCTCTCTTCCTCTCTCCATCTCTCTTCCTCTCCATATCTTTCTTCCTCTACATGCACTTGTAGTAAGTAATACGACTCTGTTCCTTCAGAAAGGCCTTGCAGGGCTGGTATTATACTCTGAATCGGCATCTCTCTCCATTTCTTTCTATGATAGCTATGATAGAGAGAAGTGCTGGTTATGCTCTGAACCTGAATCTCACATTTTAGAGATTCAATCAAATCAAGCGTTAACCGGCGATAGCAGACACCCGCATAGCGGATGTTTTTGCCGTGTCAGAGGTGGAACTGCCAAATCACTGCACTTGCAATCATTATCACAAAGCCACACCCACCCCCAATCGCGTTAGAAGTTCAGAACTAGAAAGTGTAGGCTATATAGAAATAATAACAATCAAATTGAAAAATCATTAAACTAAATAATAAGGATTTCTATCATCTTAATGGAGGTGTAGATTACCTCTCACATTCCAGTATTCAAACTTGGAAACAAGGCTGTATGGGATTTCTGTTAATGCGACTCCATGCAGCCAATGGCAATGTCCGCTTTAGGTATAATGCCAGGAGCCGATTGTGGATTTGACAGCTCTGTAGCCGTTCCCCCTCTGACACCGCCGAAACAACCGCCATGCGGATGTTGGCTAAAACAGATCTGATTTGAAAAGAGCCTCTAATCCAGTTATTGCACTGATACTGATCCTTGAGGCTTTTTACATTCAGACCATTTAATTGTCCCAAATGTCATCCCATTTCCTATTACAAGACCGATTAACTAGCCTGCTAATATTGTTGCACTTGCTAACTCTAAGGGTCATAGGCCTAGTTAACTGGTCTGTAACCTGATTTAAAATCTGCATCTATATGAGAATTTTGCGTTTGAGGACCGTGTTGTATGTACATGTGCTCAGGTGGCAGCAACCTTACCTTAGGTGCAGTGATGGCTCTGTCTTGACTCCCATGGGTCAGCTAGCCCAAGCGGATTATTGATTGTTCACAGAAAATAAATATATGTTACCCACCACCTAGATTCGATCTTATGTAGCAAAATTTGAAATGTTTTTTTTTTGCATTGGATAAGAGTAGAGGCTCAAAATGGTATATCATACACTACAGTTGAGGAACAATGGGAAAGTCATTATTCTTTGAAGAATAAACTTGAAGAATAAACTAACCTCACTTTTGAGAAAATGGCCTTTGAATGTTTTGGTACCTACTGGAGAGCTCTTCTTTGTCTACACCCATTCAGCATCGTTCACACCCTCTTAAGCCAGCATACTAATACAATTGATCAGAGAACAAATAATAAAACAAATCTAAAAATCATTATTGGAGAACACACATCTTTCCAGATCCTTGATATCCTTCGTCTGCGCCTATGGACTGCAAACCACAGGTTTTCAATGGGTTTCAGGTCAGGAGACTGAGATGGCCATTGCAAAATGTTGATTTTGTGGTCAATTAACAATTTCTTTGTAGATTTTGATGTGTGCTTGGGGTTATTGTCTTGTTGCAAGTTTCAGCCTCCTGGCAGAGGCAACCAGGTTTTGGGCTAAAATGTCCTGGTACTTGGTAAAGTTCATGATGCCATTGATGTTAACAAGGGCCCCAGGACCAGCCGAAGCAAAACAGCCCCATAACATCAAAGATCCACCACCATATTTTACAGTAGGTATGGAGTTCTTTTCGACGCCAAAGCCACCGCTGGTTGTGTGTGGCCAAAGAGCTCTGTTTTCATGTCATCTGACCATAGCACCGGTTCCAATCCAAGTGCCAATGCCGTTTAGTAAACTCTCGGTGTTCACATTTGTTGCACAGCAATGGTCTGTTTTAGAATACGGACCCTTTACTAACAGACACACACACACACACACATATTTGACGCACTTCACCCAGAACCCCGTCAGATCGTCATTCCAGTTATGTCCAGAGTAGAGTTCTGTCAAAAGGCACCTCTGTTTTAAACTCCTCTGTTTGATGTCAGACTGACACAGAGACATCTGGAATGGTACTTTGGGGCCAGATTTTCTTTATTCTCCTCTGGTGTAGGAGTGTGTAAATCTATCATCATGTCTATTATTGTGTCAATCTTTATGTGGAAATGAAGATCATCAGGGATATTTCATATTTCCTTTTTATGGAAAGAATGTTCCATATAGAGAACTCCTCTTGGCACTCCTTTCCATTTGACTGATTATTTCACATTGAGACAGTGTGAGTAGCCTATACATATCTCCCAGACTAGGTAACACTCATCATGTCATAGTTTAGCTAGTGGGACTTGCAAAGCAAACAGAACTTTAATGAAACACTTACATGATAAGAGGTGTGTTGCCAACTCTGGTGTCTGCAGGCTAGTCTTATGGCCAGCAATGAGATTGTTTTGTGTGTGTGTGTGCATGTGTCGGCACACTATCAAAGCCGCGGCAGAGCCAGTTGGTGAAATGTGATCGAGATCAGATGACCCCATTTAAATGAAGAATAGGAGTCTTAATGCAAAGTACCTGTGGGGCATAGTGGGGCGAATGGTTCATCCATTTACTCAAGTAATTTCCTCACGCTTGTGTGGCATGTTGAACTTACGTTAGTGTGTTTGTGTGTCTGTCTGTGTGAGTGTTTTTGTGTGTGTGAGTGTTTCCCTGCCTGCATACCTGCCTGCCTGTCATCCTGTGTGTCTGTGTTGATAGTGTGTTGGGGCCCAGATTGGAAAAACCTCAAAATGTGACGTATATAAACTGATACCGGGCTGCAGTAACGGAGTAGGCTAATAGATTTAGAGACGGAAAGACATGTAAATGGAGTGGTTTATCATTTATAATCAGGTCTCTGCTCTGACCTGATGGAAAAAAGGCTAGGAGGCAGTAACAGAAACAGCTCATTGTGACTAAAAACTTATTTGAACTAAAAAACATTAGCATTCCTGTTTATTGAGGGAGGACACACACACACACACACACACACACTTAAATGTGCACATACTCATACACACACACATACACTCTCTCTCACTCATCTGTTTTATCATCATCCATCACCAGCTCAGGGAGGTAGCATGGCATCAGACATAGGGAGGGAGAGAGAGAGTGAGAGAGACATAGACAAAGAGAGAGAGAGAGAGATAGGAGAGAGAGGAAAGAGAAAGCGAGAGAGAGAGAGAGAGCAAGAGACAGGAGAGAAAGCGAGAGAGCAAGAGAGAGGAGAGAGAGCGAGAGAGAGGAGAGAAAGCGAGAGAGAAAGAGAGGAGAGAGAGAGAGAGCGAGCGAGAGAGAGAGAGAGAGAGAGAGAGCACATGACAGTCAGTCAGTCCATGAGATAATGAGTGCATCGCCATTCCTGTCGCTGTTGGGGTTGGCAAGGGGCACAGGTATTACACTCTCTACATACCCCTAACATATGCCAACTGTGCAAATCCATGCCAGGCATACTCCAGGGACTGTATGGAAATTGGATAAATCTGTTGTGTATGGTACCTGAAAAATTTACGAATAAAATCTCAATTCCTGTTTCTGTGTGCAAGTTGGCGAGGGGCACAGGTCTTACTGTTGGCTGGTACATCTTCTCGGCATCCAACCCCTGTCAGTCCTTACCAGGCCACACTCCTGGGACTACATATGGTAATTAGATTGTAGCTGAATATGTTTTGTATATGGTCCCTGACAAATAAACAAATCAAATCTCCATTCGTGACGCTGTGTGTGGGTTGGCGAGGGGCTGGTAAATCCTCTCTGCATAACCCCCCAGTGCCAGCTCATGTCAGTCTTCTGGCATGCCAGGGACTACAGGCGTCAAATGTGTGTTGTGCATTTTCCCTGACAAATACACTAACAAAATCTCCATGTGCAAGTTGGCGAGGGGCACAGGTCTTATGTCAGGCCATGCCAATCTATGCCAGACCGTGCCAGGCCATAAACTCCAGGGACTGTGGAAATCTGCTATGTAGCTAAATAGCTAATCTGGTGCAGTATGTGTTGCTTGTGGTCCCTGATAAGTAAACATACATCTGTGTGTGGGTTAGCGAAAGCACAGGTCTTAGACTGGTACACCCTACTCTGCATCTCGCCAACTCATGATGCCAACCATACCAAGCAATGCCAGGGCCAGATGTCATGCTGTTCTCCAGAGATAGCAGATGGAGTTAGATATATAGCTAATTCTGCTGCAATATGTGTTTTGCTGGGTCCCTGACATAAATGTAAAAAGTGTTGTGTTGGTTGGCGAAGGGCACAGGTCTTAGACTGGTGCATTGTATCTACAGTACATGCCAGGCCCATGCCAGGCCCATGCCAGACCCATGCCAGGCCCATGCCAGGCCATAATGGACTGTGTAGATGGATATTTACTGTGTAGCTGTGATAAAGATGGTGCTGTATTTGTTTTGGCATGGTCAATAAGTGAAAAAGGGTGTGTGTATTGGCGAAGGTCACAGGTCTTAGACGGATCACAGGTCCACCCTGCATGTTAGCCCAATGCCAGGGTGTGCCAGGCCATACTCAGCCCTGTAGTGTTAATGTGTTGCAATGTTGTACATGGTACCTGACCAATAAACTAAGCTGTGTGTGGATTGGCACGAGGCACAGGTCTTAAACGTGCCCCACTGCCAGGGCAAACCAGGATGTGCCAGCCCATACAATCTATAGGAAGACTAAACAGTTCATATCCCCCTATCTGTGTCCTACACAGATCTACTGTAGTATTGAGCAAATCCACTGACCTATAAAGACAGGGAAGCTGAGATGATCAGTGTATGTGAGGTCAGGAAGGGTTACTACTGTTCTATCTGTGACAAAGAGAAGATATGTAGAGGCAGAGAGAGAGAGAAAGAGAGAGAAAGAAAGAGGAAGAGAGAGAGAGATTTCATGTATTTATTCTTGCTTGCAGATAAAACTGAAATGGAGAATTGACATTACTAAGAATTGTAAAACACTCATTTAAAATCCATAACACATAATACGTGACAGAAATATTACAGGACATTTTTCATGATGAAAATTGAAATGTTAAAATGTGATTGTAAAAAAGAGAATTCTAAGAGCTAGAGTTTTTTGCAGTCTGACAGCAGTGGGCAGTGTGGCGTTTCTCAGGCGCTTTGTACTGGCAGTTATACAGGACAGTTAGTTGTACAGGACAGTTAGTTATACAGGACAGTTAGTTGTACAGGACAGTTAGTTGTACAGGACAGTTAGTTGTACAGGACAGTTAGTTGTACAGGACAGTTATACAGGACAGTTAGTTGTACAGGACAGTTGTACAGGACAGTTAGTTGTACAGGACAGTTAGTTGTACAGGACAGTTAGTTGTACAGGACAGTTAGTTGTACAGGACAGTTAGTTGTACAGGACAGTTATACAGGACAGTTAGTTGTACAGGACAGTTGTACAGGACAGTTAGTTTGTAGCAGGACAGTTGTACAGGACAGTTAGTTGTACAGGACAGTTAGTTAGTTGTACAGGGACAGTTAGTTGTACAGGACAGTTAGTTGTACAGGACAGTAATTGTACAGGAAATTGTATCAGGACAGTTAGTTGTACAGGACAGTTAGTTGTACAGGACAGTTGTACAGGACAGTTGTAAGGACAGTTAGTTGTACAGGACAGTTAGTTGTACAGGACAGTTAGTTGTACAGGACAGTTAGTTGTACAGGACAGTTGTACAGGACAGTTAGTTGTACAGGACAGTTAGTTGTACAGGACAGTTAGTTGTAAGCGACAGTTATTGTACAGGACAGTAGTTGTACAGGAAGTTTACAGGACTTAGTTGTACAGGACAGTTATACAGGACAGTTAGTTGTACAGGATAGTTATACAGGACAGTTAGTTTACAGGACAGTTGTACAGGACAGTTAGTTGTACAGGACAGTTAGTTGTACAGGACAGTTAGTTGTACAGGACAGTTAGTTGTACAGGACAGTTGTACAGGACAGTTAGTTGTACAGGACAGTTAGTTGTACAGGACAGTTAGTTGTACAGGACAGTTAGTTGTACAGGACAGTTGTACAGGACAGTTAGTTGTACAGGACAGTTAGTTGGTACAGACAGTTAGTTGTACAGGACATTATACAGGACAGTTAGTTGTACAGGACAGTTGTACAGGACAGTTAGTTGTACAGGACAGTTAGTTGTACAGGACAGTTAGTTGTACAGGACAGTTATACAGGACAGTTAGTTGTACAGGACAGTTGTACAGGACAGTTAGTTGTACAGGACAGTTAGTTGTACAGGACAGTTGTACAGGACAGTTAGTTGTACAGGACAGTTAGTTGTACAGGACAGTTAGTTGTACAGGACAGTTAGTTGTACAGGACAGTTGTACAGGACAGTTGTACAGGACAGTTAGTTGTACAGGACAGTTAGTTGTACAGGACAGTTAGTTGTACAGGACAGTTAGTTATACAGGACAGTTGTACAGGACAGTTAGTTGTACAGGACAGTTAGTTGTACAGGACAGTTAGTTGTACAGGACAGTTAGTTGTACAGGACAGTTATACAGGACAGTTAGTTGTACAGGACAGTTATACAGGACAGTTAGTTGTACAGGACAGTTGTACAGGACAGTTAGTTGTACAGGACAGTTAGTTGTACAGGACAGTTAGTTGTACAGGACAGTTAGTTGTACAGGACAGTTGTACAGGACAGTTAGTTGTACAGGACAGTAAGTTGTACACGACAGTTAGTTGTACAGGACAGTTAGTTGTACAGGACAGTTAGTTGTACAGGACAGTTAGTTGCACAGGACAGTTAGTTGTACAGGACAGTTATTTGTACAGGACAGTTAGTTATACAGGACAGTTAGTTGTACAGGACAGTTGTACAGGACAGTTAGTTGTACAGGACAGTTAGTTGTACAAGGACAGTTAGTTGTACAGGACAGTTAGTTGTACAGGACAGTTAGTTGTACAGGACAGTTATACAGGACAGTTAGTTGTACAGGACAGTTATACAGGACAGTTAGTTGTACAGGACAGTTGTACAGGACAGTTGTACAGGACAGTTAGTTGTACAGGACAGTTGTACAGGACAGTTAGTTGTACAGGACAGTTAGTTGTACAGGACAGTTAGTTGTACAGGACAGTTATACAGGACAGTTAGTTGTACAGGACAGTTAGTTGTACAGGACATTTTGTACAGGACAGTTAGTTGTACAGGACAGTTAGTTGTACACGACAGTTAGTTGTACAGGACAGTTAGTTGTACAGGACAGTTAGTTGTACAGGACATTAGTTGTACAGGACAGTTGTACAGGACAGTTAGTTGTACAGGACAGTTGTACAGTTGGTACCAGTGAAGTTGTACAGGACAGTAGTAGTTGTACAGGACAGTTAGTGTACAGGACAGTTGTACAGGACAGTTAGTTGTACAGGACAGTTGTTGTACACGGACAGTTAGTTGTACAGGACAGTTAGTTGTACAGGACAGTTGTACAGGACAGTTAGTTGTACAGGACAGTAGTTGCACAGGACAGTAGTTGTACAGGACAGTTAGTTGTACAGGACAGTTAGTTATACAGGACAGTTAGGTGTACAGGACCAGGTGTACAGGACAGTTAGTTGTACAAGGACAGTTTATACAGGACAGTTGGTGTACAAGGACAGTAGTTGTACAGGCAGTTACAGGACGTTAGTTTGTACAGGACAGTTAGTTGTACAGGCCAGTATACAGGACAGTTAGTTGTACAGGGACAGTTAGTTACCGGACAGTTAGTTTACAGGACAGTTTAGTTGTACAGGACAGTTGTACAGGACAGTTAGTTGTACCAGGACAGTTGTACAGGACAGTTAGTTGTAACAGGGACAGTTAGGACAGCATAGTTGTACAGGACAGTTAGTTGTACAGGACAGTTATACAGGACAGTTAGTTGTACAGGACAGTTAGTTGTACAGGACAGTTGTACAGGACAGTTAGTTGTACAGGACAGTTAGTTGTACACGACAGTTAGTTGTACAGGACAGTTAGTTGTACAGGACAGTTAGTTGTACAGGACAGTTAGTTGTACAGGACAGTTAGTTGTACAGGACAGTTGTACAGGACAGTTAGTTGTACAGGACAGTTGTACAGGACAGTTAGTTGTACAGGACAGTTAGTTGTACAGGACAGTTGTACAGGACAGTTAGTTGTACAGGACAGTTGTACAGGACAGTTAGTTGTACAGGACAGTTGTACAGGACAGTTAGTTGTACAGGACAGTTAGTTTTACAGGACAGTTAGTTGTACAGGACAGTTAGTTGTACAGGACAGCTAGTTGTACAGGACAGTTAGTTGTACAGGACAGTTAGTTGTACAGGACAGTTAGTTGTACAGGACAGTTAGTTGTACAGGACAGTTGTACAGGACAGTTGTACAGGACAGTTAGTTGTACAGGACAGTTAGTTGTACAGGACAGTTAGTTGTACAGGACAGTTAGTTGTACAGGACAGTTAGTTATACAGGACAGTTGTACAGGACAGTTAGTTGTACAGGACAGTTAGTTGTACAGGACAGTTAGTTGTACAGGACAGTTAGTTGTACAGGACAGTTAGTTGTACAGGACAGTTATACAGGACAGTTAGTTGTACAGGACAGTTATACAGGACAGTTAGTTGTACAGGACAGTTGTACAGGACAGTTAGTTGTACAGGACAGTTAGTTGTACAGGACAGTTAGTTGTACAGGACAGTTAGTTGTACAGGACAGTTATACAGGACAGTTAGTTGTACAGGACAGTTGTACAGGACAGTTAGTTGTACAGGACAGTTGTACAGGACAGTTAGTTGTACAGGACAGTTAGTTGTACAGGACAGTTAGTTGTACAGGACAGTTGTACAGGACAGTTGTACAGGACAGTTAGTTGTACAGGACAGTTAGTTATACAGGACAGTTGTACAGGACAGTTAGTTGTACAGGACAGTTAGTTGTACAGGACAGTTAGTTGTACAGGACAGTTAGTTGTACAGGACAGTTAGTTGTACAGGACAGTTATACAGGACAGTTAGTTGTACAGGACAGTTATACAGGACAGTTAGTTGTACAGGACAGTTGTACAGGACAGTTAGTTGTACAGGACAGTTAGTTGTACAGGACAGTTAGTTGTACAGGACAGTTAGTTGTACAGGACAGTTGTACAGGACAGTTAGTTGTACAGGACAGTTAGTTGTACACGACAGTTAGTTGTACAGGACAGTTAGTTGTACAGGACAGTTGTACAGGACAGTTAGTTGTACAGGACAGTTAGTTGCACAGGACAGTTAGTTGTACAGGACAGTTAGTTGTACAGGACAGTTAGTTATACAGGACAGTTAGTTGTACAGGACAGTTGTACAGGACAGTTAGTTGTACAGGACAGTTAGTTGTACAAGGACAGTTAGTTGTACAGGACAGTTAGTTGTACAGGACAGTTAGTTGTACAGGACAGTTATACAGGACAGTTAGTTGTACAGGACAGTTATACAGGACAGTTAGTTGTACAGGACAGTTGTACAGGACAGTTGTACAGGACAGTTAGTTGTACAGGACAGTTAGTTGTACAGGACAGTTAGTTGTACAGGACAGTTATACAGGACAGTTAGTTGTACAGGACAGTTAGTTGTACAGGACAGTTGTACAGGACAGTTAGTTGTACAGGACAGTTAGTTGTACACGACAGTTAGTTGTACAGGACAGTTAGTTGTACAGGACAGTTAGTTGTACAGGACAGTTAGTTGTACAGGACAGTTGTACAGGACAGTTAGTTGTACAGGACAGTTGTACAGGACAGTTAGTTGTACAGGACAGTTAGTTGTACAGGACAGTTAGTTGTACAGGACAGTTAGTTGTACAGGACAGTTGTACAGGACAGTTAGTTGTACAGGACAGTTAGTTGTACAGGACAGTTAGTTGTACAGGACAGTTATACAGGACAGTTAGTTTTACAGGACAGTTAGTTGTACAGGACAGTTAGTTGTACAGGACAGCTAGTTGTACAGGACAGTTAGTTGTACAGGACAGTTAGTTGTACAGGACAGTTAGTTGTACAGGACAGTTAGTTGTACAGGACAGTTAGTTGTACAGGACAGTTGTACAGGACAGTTAGTTGTACAGGACAGTTAGTTGTACAGGACAGTTAGTTGTACAGGACAGTTAGTTGTACAGGACAGTTATACAGGACAGTTATACAGGACAGTTAGTTGTACAGGACAGTTAGTTGTACAGGACAGTTAGTTGTACAGGACATTTATACGTACAGGACATTTATACGTACAGGACATTTATACGGGACAGTTGTACGGGACAGTTGCACGGGACAGTTGTACAGGACAGTTAGTTGTACAGGACAGTTAGTTGTACAGGACAGTTAGTTGTACAGGACAGTTAGTTGTACAGGACATTTGTACGGGACAGTTGTACGGGACAGTTGTACGAGACAGTTATACAGGACAGGGCAGTTGTACGGGACAGTTGTGCGGGACAGTTGTGCGGGACAGTTGTACGGGACAGTTGTACGGGACAGTTGTTGTACAGGACAGTTAGTTGTACAGGACAATTAGTTGTACAGGACAATTAGTTGTACAGGACAATTAGTTGTACAGGACAATTAGTTGTACAGGACAGTTAGTTGTACAGGACAGTTGTACAGGACAGTTAGTTGTACAGGACAGTTGTACAGGACAGTTGTACAGGACAGTTAGTTGTACAGGACAGTTAGTTGTACAGGACAGTTAGTTGTACAGGACATTTATACGTACAGGACAGTTGTACAGGACAGATAGTTGTACAGGACAGTTAGTTGTACAGGACAGTTGTACAGGACAGTTAGTTGTACAGGACATTTATACGTACAGGACATTTATACGTACAGGACAGTTAGTTGTACAGGACAGTTAGTTGTACAGGACAGTTAGTTGTACAGGACAGTTAGTTGTACAGGACATTTATACGTACAGGACATTTATACGGGACAGTTGTACGGGACACTTGTACGGGACAGTTGTACAGGACAGTTGTACAGGACAGTTGTACAGGACAGTTAGTTGTACAGGACAGTTAGTTGTACAGGACATTTATACGTACAGGACGTTAATACGGGACAGTTGTACGGGACAGTTGTACAGGACAGTTAGTTGTACAGGACAGTTAGTTGTACAGGACATTTATACGTACAGGACATTTATACAGGACAGTTGTACGGGACAGTTGTACGAGACAGTTATACAGGACAGGGCAGTTTACGGGACAGTTGTACGGGACAGTTGTACGGGACAGTTGTGCGGGACAGTTGTACGGGACAGTTGTTGTACAGGACAGTTAGTTGTACAGGACAATTAGTTGTACAGGACAATTAGTTGTACGGGACAGTTAGTTGTACGGGACAGTTAGTTGTACGGGACAGTTAGTTGTACAGGACAGTTGTACAGGACAGTTAGTTGTACAGGACAGTTGTACAGGACAGTTAGTTGTACAGGACAGTTAGTTGTACAGGACATTTATACGTACAGGACAGTTGTACAGGACAGTTAGTTGTACAGGACAGTTAGTTGTACAGGACAGTTAGTTGTACAGGACAGTTGTACAGGACAGTTAGTTGTACAGGACATTTATACGTACAGGACATTTATACGTACAGGACAGTTAGTTGTACAGGACAGTTAGTTGTACAGGACAGTTAGTTGTACAGGACAGTTGTACAGGACAGTTAGTTGTACAGGACAGTTGTACAGGACAGTTAGTTGTACAGGACATTTATACGTACAGGACATTTATACGTACAGGACATTTATACGGGACAGTTGTACGGGACAGTTGTACGGGACAGTTGTACAGGACAGTTAGTTGTACAGGACAGTTAGTTGTACAGGACAGTTAGTTGTACAGGACATTTATACGTACAGGACATTTATACGTACAGGACATTTATACAGGACAGTTGTACGGGACAGTTGTACGAGACAGTTATACAGGACAGGGCAGTTTTACAGGACAGTTGTACGGGACAGTTGTACGGGGCAGTTGTACGGGGCAGTTGTACGGTGCAGTTGTACGGGACAGTTGTACAGGACAGTTGTGCGCGGCAGTTGTACGGGACAGTTGTACGGGACAGTTGTACGGGACAGTTGTACGGGACAGTTGTACGGGGCAGTTGTACGGGGCAGTTGTACGGGGCAGTTGTACGGTGCAGTTGTACGGGACAGTTGTACAGGACAGTTGTGCGCGGCAGTTGTACGGGACAGTTGTACGGGACAGTTGTACGGGGCAGTTGTACGGGACAGTTGTACGGGACAGTTGTACGGGACAGTTGTACGGGACAGTTGTACGGGACAGTTGTACGGGGCAGTTGTACGGGACAGTTGTACAGGGCAGTTGTACGGGACAGTTATACAGAACAGTTCCTGTTTCCCATGAGCCTGCTGGTGCAGTTACCTCTTTTTGGAGGGAGCAGGTCATTCAGTGGATGGTCAAGAGTGTGCATGTCCTTCACCAGGTGCACTGCAGCCTGCTCTCGCCTGCTCTGCAGTGACGGGAGCTGTGGTTGGACTGCTCCACCTCTGGAGATGATCCTCAAGGCCCTCCTCTGCACCCTGTCTAGTTGGGCCTGCTGCTTTTTAATGCATCCAACTAACAGCACTCCACCGTATTCCAGACAAGGCCTGACCAGTGTAGTGTGTACTGTGACCAGATCTTCAGTGTGTTGGCCATTTCTGGCAAGAACAGTCAACAGTCAAATGCAGGCGTTTTGAGGCCTTCCTCTATGACTGCTCCACGTGTGTCACCACTGAGGCTAGAGTCTAGATGAAAACCAAGATACTTGGCTGTTGTTACCACTGGTACTTCTTGTGGTGCAGGTTGTGGATGGTCTCTAGAAAAACGTATCTGAATTTCCACAGACTTTTT
This sequence comes from Salmo trutta, assembly GCF_901001165.1. NCBI lineage: Eukaryota > Metazoa > Chordata > Actinopteri > Salmoniformes > Salmonidae > Salmo > Salmo trutta. The sequence continues at coordinate 55,951,566 of NC_042974.1, read as the reverse complement.
CCTATTCAGGAGCATGTTGTTGGATGTGGCCCACTCTTCCAGCTGCTTTGCCTCCAAGCCCATGGAAATGTCCTCTTTGATGCTGGTTAACGGTATGGCCCGGGACAGCCCTACATCGTCTGCATACCCAGTGTCCAGAGTTTCACTAAAGACAGCTTTTCGGGTGGACATGTGAAGGAGAAACAGATATGGTGAAACCACGCCCCCCTTGTGGCCCACCAGAGGTGACCTCTGACCAAGGGCTAAATGTGTCACTTGCCATCACCCTCTGCCTTCTTCCTGTGGTGTAGCTGTGGAGCCAGGCTAGTAACCATCACCCTCTGTCTTCTTCCTGTGGTGTAGCTGTGGAGCCAGGCTAGTAACCATCACCCTCTGTCTTCTTCCTGTGGTGTAGCTGTGGAGCCAGGCTAGTAACCATCACCCTCTGTCTTCTTCTTCCTGTGGTGTAGCTGTGGAGCCAGTCTAGTAACCATCACCCTCTGTCTTCTTCTTCCTGTGGTGTAGCTGTGGAGCCAGGCTAGTAACCATCACCCTCTGTCTTCTTCTTCCTGTGGTGTAGCTGTGGAGCCAGGCTAGTAACCATCACCCTCAGTCTTCTTCCTGTGGTGTAGCTGGGGAGCCAGGCTAGTAACCATCACCCTCTGTCTTCTTCCTGTGGTGTAGCTGTGGAGCCAGGCTAGTAACCATCACCCTCTGCCTTCTTCCTGTGGTGTAGCTGTGGAGCCAGGCTAGTAACCATCACCCTCAGTCTTCTTCTTCCTGTGGTGTAGCTGTGGAGCCAGGCTAGTAACCATCACCCTCAGTCTTCTTCCTGTGGTGTAGCTGTGGAGCCAGGCTAGTAACCATCACCCTCAGTCTTCTTCCTGTGGTGTAGCTGTGGAGCCAGGCTAGTAACCATCCCCCTCTGTCTTCTACCTGTGGTGTAGCTGGGGAGCCAGGCTAGTAACCATCACCCTCTGTACAACTAAGACATAGACTTAGAGACAGGGAGAGAGAGAAAGAAAGAGAGACAGGGAGAGAGAGAAAGACAGAGAGATACAATGAGAGAGAGACAGAGAGAGACAGAGACAGAGTGAGAGAGAGACAATGAGCGAGAGACTGTAACAGCCGTCGTTGAAATGAGACTAAGGTGCAGCGGAGGATGTGTTCATCTTGTAAGGTTTTTAATGACCGAAAGAACACTATACAAAAAGAAACCAAAAAGAACGACCAGCAACAGTTCTGTCAGGATACAAACTCTAAACAGGAGGCCTGGTTCTGGGCGCAGGCACAGGATTCCCCCGGCTGGGGAGACATGCAGGAGGCCTGGCTCTGGGCGTAGGCACAGGACTCACCAGGCTGGGGAGACATGCAGGAGGCCTGGCTCTGGGCGCAGGCACAGGCATAGAACTCACCAGGCTGGGAAGACATGTAGGAGGCCTGGCTCTGGGCGCAGGCACAGGACTCACCAGGCTGGGAACACATGCAGGAGGCCTGGTTCTGGGCGCAGGCACAGGATAGACCGGGTCCTGAAGACGCGCTGGAGGTCTAGAGCGCACGGCCTGCACAACCCGTCCTGGCTCGATGCCCACTCTAGCATGGCACTTGCGGGGGGCTGGGATGTAGCGCACCGGGCTATGAGGGCGCAGTGGAGACACCGTGCGCTCTACCGCATAACACAGTGCCTGACCAGTACCACGCCGCTTCCTGTAAGCACAGGGAGTTGGCCCAGAATTCCATCCTGACTCTGCCACACTCCCCGTGTACCCCCCCATTTTTTAGGGGCTGCCTCTCGTGCCTGTTGCGCTCCCTTGCCTCATACCATCGCCTCTCCGCTCTCGCTGCCTCGATCTCCCACTGCGGGCGGCGATACTCCCCAGCTTGAGCCCATGGTCCTGCCCCATCCCAAATTTCCTCCCAAGTCCAGGAATCCATAATGCTCCTCTTCTGGTGCTGCTCCGTCCTCCACTGCTTGGTCCGTTGTTGGTGGGTGAATCTGTAACGGCCGTCGTTGAAATGAGACCAAGGTGCAGCAGAGGATGTGTTCATCTTGTAAGGTTTTTAATGACCGAAAGAACACTATACAAAAAGAAACCAAAAAGAACAACCAGCAACAGTTCTGTCAGGATACAAACTCTAAACAGAAAACATTCACCCACAAACCCCAAAGGAAAAACTGGCTGCCTATGTATGACTCTTAATCAGCAACAACGATCTACACCTGTTCCTGATTGAGAGCCATACACGACCGAAACAAAGAAAACCACCAACATAGAAAAAGAAACCTAGAACGCCCACCCATGTCACACCCTGGCCTAACCAAAAATAGAGAACAAAAAACCCTCTCTATGGCCAGGGCGTTACAGAGACAGAGAGAGAGACAGACAGAGACTTCGAGACAGGGTGAGAGAGAGACAGAGAAAGAAAGAAAGAAAGAAAAGAAAGAAAGAAAGAAAGAAAGAAAGAAAGAAAGAAAGAAAGAAAGAAAGAAAGAAAGAAAGAAAGAAAGAAAGAAAGAAAGAAAGAAAGAAAGAGAAAGAAAGAAAGAGACTTAGAGACAGGGTGAGAGAGAGAGAGAGAGAGAGAGGGAAAGAAAGAGAAAGACAGAGAGCGAGACATCGACATAGACATAAAGACAGAGTGAGAGAAAGAAGGAGAGAGAGAAAGACAGACAGACAGACAGACTTAGAGACAGGGTGAGAGAGAGAGAGACATAGACATAAAGACAGAGTGAGATAAAGACAGATATAGACATAGAGAGAGAGACAGGCAGACAGACAGACAGACAGACAGACAGACAGACAGACAGACAGACAGACAGACACAGACAGACAGACAGACAGACAGACAGACAGACAGACAGACAGACAGACAGACAGACAGACAGACAGACAGACAGACAGACAGACAGACAGACACAGAAAGAGAGGAGAGCGGTTGAGTGAGGCTCATACCAACACTAATCTTTCAACTTGACATTTAATTCCAGTCTATTGGTGGTCAATAAGGGGATAGAAAGAAGGGCAAAAGTGACAGACACCAGTCATCCATGAAACTCCGTCTCACCACAAGGTGATGAACTTGAGAATGATTACAAGATGGAGATGAATCAAGCAGAGGGAAATAGCCTCAAGACTTGGGTTAACCAGAGAGAGAGAGAGACTCAATGAAAGTCTCGCCCTGTTGAAATGGGCACTACATTGTGTTAGGCTGTTACTGTGCTTTCAGATTGGGCTTCATATATTGACAATATTCAAATTAGAGGGAACCAATATATATATATATATCCATGTAGAGACTCTCTCTCTCTCTCTCTCTCTCTCTCTCTCTGTCTCTCTCTCTCTCTCTCTCTCTGTCTCTCTCTCTCTCTCTCTCTGTCTCTCTCTGTCTCTCTCTCTGTCCCTCTCTCTCTCGCTGTCCCTCTCTCTCTCGCTGTCCCTCTCTCTCTCGCTGTCCCTCTCTCTCTCGCTGTCTCTCTCTCTCACTCTCTGTGTCTGTCGCTGTCTGTCCTGCAACACGTGCTGTGTGTTGTAACGGGACTGATTAACCCCTCAGTGTGTTTAGGAGGTTCCTTCAGATTGTCTTCAATCAGTGAACCACATCCAGATTTTAATCATTGATAGCAGTTCATGTATTGACCATATTGATGACATATCAAGTAGCAAAAAAATGGAAGTACGAGTGAACCAACCAATATAGAAATAACACATTCTTCCTATCAGAGGTGCACGTAATCATGTGTTGTGCATATAATCATATCCTCCAAGGTCTAAAGAGAGAGCTCCTTTAGTAGATATTGAGAATACATCGTTAAGTCTTGCCACTGGACTTCAGAATAGACACAGTTTACGGATAAGTAGATTGCATATTGGAAAAACCAAGAGCAATCCCCTTAACACCTTCACATACACACATGGCGTGCTGGAGCTGTCTGTACATATCTGTCACTTGTGATGGTATATGATGGTAATGTTGTAGCAGAGTTCAATTCACTGGGTGTACGTCCTCCTAGGACACCGTAGCGCTCTAAAACGCTGATTAGTTTTGGTTGTATCTGAAATGTTATCGGCATTATTTTAATCAGTCCTAATGAGTTGTTGAGATGTTTAGCAGTCACACACACACACACACACACACACATGTTGACCTCCTCCTCTGGGACACTATTGACATCTTGCTACCCTTATAGATCGTACAACTAAATGTAACTGTCTATAACCTGGCTGTTGTCAGCAGGCTGTTGGTCTTGGCATTTAACAACGTTCCTATTTATTCCTCTACTAGTTAGATTCATTTATGAAGTTATACAACCACAAAGAAGTCATCACTTTCCCTTCTGTAATACTAAACAGAAAGAAGTAGAGATGAAGTATAGTGTCCCTAACTGCATCCAATTCCCTTTATAGTGCACTACTTTTGACCAGGGCCCATAGACTGCTATTTGGGATGCAGACATTGTGTTAGGGCTGGCTTTACTTTAGACTCTTTGCTTTTGTGAGTGTTTCATGGCTGTATATTCATGTCACTAGCTATTTTATAAATCAAATCTTACAGTTCTTTGGCTGCCTCTTGACGGGAGCAAGCAGGGATCGCTCAAAGCCTGAGCAAGTCAAATACTGTCTGTTTCTATTTGGAAGAACCCTTTCTGAAAGCGCTGCTAAAACATTTGATGCCTGAAGTGAGCTGTACTCCAGTTTTGTCTACATTGGCTTACTTGGTGGAATGGGGATAACTGGAAACAATTTGTTCAGCATTTAGCGTACGGGAAAAGACTGAGGCACATTATACATTACAATGTTTACATTATTAACATATAGATTGCTGATTTGTCATATTTTATGCATTGTGAATCCGGCAGTGCAGCTACAGTATATAATCTTCTTAATACAGTGTTTTAGTGTGTGTGTGTGTGTGTGTACAGTTATATGCTGATGAAATAATCCAGTTTAATGTTTTACTATGAGGAATGAACCAGGCGACACACACACACACCCTTTAGTTTGTTATCATGTTTATGTAGTAACAGTGAGCTGAGCAGCCATCCAGAAGAACTTAGATTAGTATTTACCACCAGTGGTCTTCTCGTTAGAGCAGTTGTTTGTTTTGCTCTCCTCCATTGACTTTTTCTTCTATCACTCCTTCTCACTGTGAAATAGACTCTTTCCCTGTCCTCTCCTTTCCTCATTTCCTCTCCTTCATATCCTTCACTGATCTGAAAAAACTGACCAGGTTAAAAGCCAGCATAATGATGGGCCAACTTCCTCCATATTGTTTTCACCTATTAAGTCCAATCAGTAGAAATGAGGAAATGAGAGGACAGAGAAAGAGACAAGTACACTGTTTTTAGACCCTTGAGAAGGAGCCAAAGTACAACAGAAAGGTATTGCTTTGAAAAGTGCAAGACTTCAGACATCAGCACTTTCTCTGTCCTCTCTCCTGAGCTTAGTGGCATCTATCATAGTGTTCTAAAAGCACAATGTCTTCCTTTGATGTATGAGCCCGGGCATTTTGTTCAAAGGGCTAACCTTCTCTGGGCATCTTCTTTGAAATGATAATGTGATGGTTGCTCAGCACAGCCGCAGGAGGAGCAGAGGGCGACCCACACACACGCACGCACACATGCACACACTAACAGCGGCTCCTGCCAGACTGACTGGGTCGATCAATGTCAAACGCAAGGAGCATACCACCGCTGACCACCACTTCACCTCTAGTCTGACTGACTGGCTGGCTGACTGGATCTCTGGCAGGCTGACTAGCTGGCTCACTGACTGTCTGACTAACTGGCTGTTTGGCTGACGGACTGACTTCATTATTGACTGGCTGACGGATGGACTGACGGACTGACTGTCTGTCAAGCCTTCTACTTACTGGAAGCTGTCTGCCTGCCCATCCCTGGTAGAAGAAGTGGAGAAGGCAGGGCCTTTAGTTAGTAATCATCTCAAACAAATAGGATAATAATGATAGAGCTGCTGGTTGGCTGTGTCTCAATGAAACTGTTACATCATTATCACCAGTGGAATCCTATCCTCTAATTCATTCAAAGCCACTTCTAAATGAGCTCTGAATATTACTGGAATTAATTAAAATAGTCATGCCAAAGTTCAACCTGACTACCTACGCCGTCTCACAGTCATTTGCACTGGTAATGAGATGTGGAAACAAACTCTCTCAACTGCCTGCACAGACACACACAGACACACTCTCTGTCTCTCTGAACCCACTGCAGACCCACCTTGCAACGAACCCATAAAGCGTCACCAAAAACAACCAGCAACACTGGAAAAGTTTCTAAAGTTCCTGTTTACACTCTTGTAGTTTTTTTTGCCATGCTTGTGAATTCCTCACACTGTTTTTAATTTGTCTTCTGTATCTTAGACCCATATCGCATACCAGGTGCCCCGTGCAGAGTGTGTGTGTGTGTGCTGGTGTCAGTTTCGGTGTGTGTGTGTTCTCCTGCCTGGCTAACAGATGAGCTGTCATGCCTGGGCACCCATGCCCATAATTAAATTGGGGCCGATGCCAGCCGTGCCAGCTAGAGTCAGACGTGTGTGTGTGTGTGTGTGTGTGTGTGTGTGTGTGTGTGTGTGTGTGTGTGTGTGTGTGTGTGTGTGTGCGTGCGTGCGTGCGTGCGTGCGTGCGTCAGATGTGCCAGCTATTCGGCATGTGTACTTGCTTTTCCTTCTTTATGCAGTCACAAACAATACTAGGGACAGGTTGACCTAGCAACATGATATCTCCAGCTGGAAAGGGAGAGGGGAGATGACTGCCTACAGATGTAGGATATTCATTTAATTACTCTTTTGTTGATGAAAATGTTCCTGCCCAGCAGGAAATGGAAACTTGTCGTCTCTTCAAGGTTTAAAAATGCTTCCAAAGTTTGTAATTTCCTCTTTACAATTCCAGGCTTGATTTGCAATAACATAAAAATGTATCAACCCCTATAAAAAATATCCATGAATTATAATCCACATACAGTAATAATTCACATTTCCTGTTGCTGTAGGATTATTTTCCTGCTGAAACAAACTGGCTCAAATTAAGATCCACCATCTGTACTTAGCCCAGGAATAGGGCTCCCTAGATGGCCCAGGGGGTACCAAGAGCCCCTAACGTATTTACACATATGGAATGCAATTGCAATAGGAATTGATCCATTCAAATAATTTGAATGAATTACTGTATATCGTATATGCAATAGGCTACCGTATATGACATGTTAAGACAGTATACACATCAATCAAGATTCAGCGAAAACAGTACCGTTCTTTGTATTGTATACGGGAGATTGGTGGAATAATACAGGGATGGATAGCCATAAAACAAAGCAGGCAGGAGAAGAGAGAGGAGACCCATGGGTAGGTGGGTGGACCATATCCAAGCCTTATTACAGGCCGTAATTACACACACCTGAGCCCTCACAACTAGAGCATACAGGCCCCGCACACAGGCCCTGAGACAAGTCTGCCTGCATGCTGCTGTACACAACGTTGGTATGTCCTCAGTAGCAGTGCGTGGGTAAAATCACTGGGGATGTCAGAAAAAAATGGCATATTACAACGTATGCATTGTGATAATTGCGTTGTTTGCTCTATAACCTGTTAGTTCCTATGCCTCGCCACCGTGATATATATATAGGCCTAAAGGACGAGACAATAAGAATACAACCACTCCTTTGTTTCATCACAAAACCGGAGAGCAACATCTGTCTGGTGAAGTCCACAAAGCATATTGCATGGTCAAGTAAGTTACTGTTTCCGACATTTTCGGACTACTAAACAACTATTGATTTTAGAACCACAGAGAGTTACTGCAAGTCACAAAGAAAATAGGAGCTGCCTCCACTATTCCAGCACCATTCAACTTCAACATTTCAACATCATCAAATCACCTTTGCTTAGTCTAATACAGTAACAACTAAAAGATACCAAAAACAATCTAGTCCAATCAACATAAGCTAAATATGATGTGGCTGTCCATGGTTCTGATTTCTGTGTGCGTATGTGCGTGCACGTTTACGCAAGTAGAAAAAAACATGTTGACTCATGCCAATGCCATCCTCCTCTCTTTCATGTTGATGAAATGGTCTGTCACTCTGTCATACAGTACATACTTTTATGTTTTGTTGTCCTAGGCTACCTGGCTAAAATGCTTGCTCGCTAGCCTAACTTCCTTTCATGGGCAACACTAGCTAGTTAATATTATCCTACTACATCTAGCTACATATTGAACTTCCATCCTCTCAGGTCAGGGGCACAATGTATACATTTATGGTTAGATCAGAATCAGAAATATTATCATTGGCCAGTACGGAGAATTAAGTAAAACCACATGTCCAAATCCCTATCTCCATCCATGGATAATTTAGGAAAGGGACAATTTTAGCTAGCTAGCTAGCCACCGGAGGACAACAACACAACGAGATGCAACAATTCAAGATGTTTCTGTCAATGACATGCGATTTGATAGGAGTGACGGCAAATCAAAACTGGCTTCCTTTGACACTTTTTTTTGGTGCACCAGGGCCATTCATAGTTGAGCGCACTCAGTTTAGCTCAATGCTGATTGGCTATTATTTTCTACTTTTTTTAATCAAGTGAGCCCAAATGCTTGCTGGCTTCCCTTGCACTCAATGCTACGGTGGCAAAAATGTCATACTCTTTTGAACCGAACAGCATCAGATAGATGGCCTACACATACAGTGGGGAGAACAAGTATTTGATACACTGCCGATTTTGCAGGTTTTCCTACTTACAAAGCATGTAGAGGTCAGTCATTTTTATCATAGGTACACTTCAACTGTGAGAGGCGGAATCTAAAACAAAAATCCAGAAAATCACATTGTATGATTTTTAAGTAATTAATTTGCATTTTATGTGTGCGCACTTGGCGACACATGAACGGACAATAGCACACTTGTACTTCTCGCCCTCAAATTTGTTTATCTCTAAACAAAACTGTATTGAATACACATATAGCCTACGGATGACGTTGATACAGTATCTTCAACCTCCAGGGATTTTCTTAAGCTAAATGGAAATATACTGTACATAAGCTTATATTACTTAAAAGAAAAATAAATACTGATGTTCTTTAAAGTTGCAATAAGTAACTTTTTGGGCGATCCAACCAAATTCACACAGAAATGTGTGTTATAGATCTGTCATTCTCATTGAAAGCAAGTCGAAGAAGCGGTAGATCTTTTCTATGTTCGCTATTTCTGTGCTTCCCGGTCTATTACTTCCGATTTTGTACACCAGCTTCGAACAGTTGAAAATACAATATTTTTGCTCATATTTCATGGCCTCCCGAGTGGTGCAGCTTTCTAAGGCATTGCATCGCAGTGCTAGAGGCATCACTACAGACCCGGGTTTGATCCCGGGCTGTATCACAACCGGCCGTGATCGGGAGTCCAATAGGGCCAGCGTTGTCCGGGTTTGGCAGAAAGGGCTTTACTTGGGTCATCGTGCTCTAGTGACTCCTTGTGGTGGGCCGGGCACCTCCAGGCTGACCCTGGTAGTCAGTTGAACAGTGTTTCCTCTGACACATTGGTGTGTCTGGCTTTGCCTCTCCCGAGCTCGTTGAGGAGTTGCAGCGATGAGATTGCAAAAGGGGGTAAAATACCAACGGACAAAAATGTATATATATATGTTTCACAGCGGTTTAGATGGTACAATGATTCACTATACTTTCTTGTTTAGTCACATACAGTACAAAAAAAAAAAATAATGCATGAAATGAAATCTATGCATTCACTACTGTAAGTCGCTCTGGATAAGAGCGTCTGCTAAATGACTAAAAAAAATAATAAAAAAAAAATAAATAAATAAATAAAAAATAAAAAAAGTGAAATTAGGCAAACTATTCAAATTTCAGCAACCAGGAAATAATTTCTGCATAGTGCACCTTTAAAACTAATTGACAGATGGTATATTTGATGACCAGTACTAGTCCTTGGGCCAGAGGGCCACATTTTACAAATGTTAGGTCTGGCTCATGGACTAGTGGGCTTACTGGGGTGACTCTGACTTAACTGTGGTAAACAGCCCCCGGATTCTGTTCTGACTCACCCCAGTGTGTGTTGGGTGTTGTGACCTGCTGAAGCACGCACACACACACACACACACACACACACACACACACACACACACACACACACACACACATCCAGCGGAAGCGGAGGTTGGGAAAGTTAATGGCAGACTAATTAGATAGCTTGGATCACTGCATGGTCGCCAGACTGCTCATTACTCATCAATGATTGGACGACCGTTGCCGGACCGTTGCCAAAGGGGGAGTGAGAGATGATTGGCTCCCAGGTTGCAGATGGGAGGGGTTGTGGGGTGCTGCTGAATAATAAGTGTACACCCTGTATTTCTGCTTGGTAGAGACAGACACATCTAGAACTATATGACTCGGGGTGGATCTGCAAAGCAAAGCAATGGTTGACCATCATAGGATGAGAGTCAGTCTGTGTGGAGAGTTAACCAGCTGGTCAAGACCTTTTAGACTTTTGGGGATTTTGGCAGAAAGTATAAGTAATCATTGAGGGAGAGGAGACATGGGATTCAGAGAAAAGATAGTTATAACTCTTTAACTATAATATATCATATACTGTAAACGGAACTTGGTCCATTTCGTTTTTTAAACGACGCATAACCACAGTTGTCCGTGAGCCATGTCTGTGAGTCCATCCATCCTTTGCCAGGGGTCTGGTGAAAATCAATGTCTGTGTCCCAAATAGCACCCTGTTCTCCATATAGTGCAATACTTTTGATCAGAGCCCAATTGGAAGTAGTGTACTACGTAGGGAATAGGGTGCCATTTGGGACGCAGGCCATGTCTTTTTACTGCAAAGGTTTCAAAGTAAGGGTGAAATTACTTTTCCATAAAAGAGAAAAATTGAAGGTCTGTTGAAGTCTGCTGAGTTGAATTTCCCGTTTTCTTTTCATAGAGAACATCCATTTACCATTTAGCTATAATGGCAGTTTAGACATGGTTAAACTCTCAGTGGCATTCTCTGACCTGTGTGCCTTTTCTGATTTGGACACATGCAGTACATACTGTATACTCATCTCTGGAGAGAGAGGGAGAGTGAGGGAGGGGGGATGGAGAGAAAGAAAGCATTTGCTCACTCTTTCTCTCCCACAGGTCCAGGTCTTATATTTGTATGTGTGTGAGCCATGAGTGACCTAAGACACCAACACCTCTCTCTCTCTCTCTCTCTCTCTCTCTCTCTCTCTCTCTCTCGCTCTCTCTCTCTTTCTCTTTCTCTTTCTCTTTCTCTCTCTCTCTTTCTCTTTCTCTTTCTCTTTCTCTCTCTCTCTCTCTCACTCTCTCCCTCTCTCTCTCTCTGTCTCTCTCTGTCTCTCTCTCTGTCTCTCTTAATTAAATTTTTCAATTCAATTCAATTTGCTTTATTGACATGACGTACCAAGGTACTTATTGTCAAAGCTTACTTTGGATATTTACAATATGAACATAATAACAATCAAAATTGTCAACAGGACAACAGTAACAACAATTACCAAGGGTCAAAATAACCATACATTGAACAATAACAATAAGCATACAGTAGAGGACATGTGCAGGTTTATTGGTCTGTCAGACACTGTCCCTCATCTTATGGCAGGCAGCAATGTAGTGCGCTGCCAACCCACAGCTCTCTACACCCTCCCCCAACAGGACGGGTAGCCTACTCTCATCAGAGAGGTCTTTGAAACCTTGAATAGGGGTTTCAAATTTGGGGAAATGACACTCTCTAATTGTTTTATATTCTTGACATTTTGTCAGGAAATGCAGCTCTGTCTCAGGTTCTGCTGTTGTGCAGTGTTTGCACAGCCTTTCCTCTACAGGGAGCCAGGTTTTCCTGTGTCTACCCTTCTCAATGGCAAGGCTGTGCTCACTGAGCCTGTACTTTGTCAAGGTTTTTCTAAGGTTTTGATCAGTAACCATGGTGTACTGTCGATTTAGGGCCAGATAGGACTGCATTTTGCTTTGTGCTTGTGTTTCCCAATACGCAATGTAGTTTTGTTTTGACTGTGTTGTAATTTGGTTTATTCTGATTGATTGGATGTTTTGGTCCTGAGGCTTCAGTGTGTTAGTAGAACAGGTTTGTGAGCTCAGCCCCAGGACCAGCTGGATGAGGGGACTCTTTTCTTTGCTCAGCTCTTGGCATTGCAGGGCTTGGTAATGATATGAGAGGGGGTCACTGCATTTTAGATGTTTCCAAAACTTAATTGCTCTTTTTCAAGTTTTTATTATTAGTGGATATTGGCTTAATTCTG
>NC_042974.1:55884300-55936800 GCF_901001165.1 Salmo trutta | reverse complement strand
GACAGCGACTCTGTTCTAGACAGCGACTCTTTTACAGACAGCGACTCTGTTTCAGACAGCGACTCTGTTTCAGACAGCGACTCTGTTTCAGACAGAGACTTTTGTGACAAAGCTCTTCTCTGTGAGGTTGTCTGTGTCATGCTGAGATAATACTTCCTGAAATCAAGGGAAATGACATACTGTACATATTACAGACTAAGACTACTGTATTAAAAGGGAACATTACAGAACACCGTAGTAGTTCAGTAGATAATATAATGTCATGTTTTTGTATTTCATGCCTGCTTGCTTTATGGAGAGGGTGTTGTATTGTACAATAGGAAGGAGAGTGATGGTGGAGAGGGTGTTGTATTGTACAATAGGAAGGAGAGTGATGGTGGAGAGAGTGTTGTATTGTACAATAGGAAGGAGAGTGATGGTGGAGAGGGTGTTGTATTGTACAATAGGAAGGAGAGTGATGGTGGAGAGGGTGTTGTATTGTACAATAGGAAGGAGAGTGATGGTGGAGAGGGTGTTGTATTGTACAATAGGAAGGAGAGTGATGGTGGAGAGGGTGTTGTATTGTACAATAGGAAGGAGAGTGATGGTGGAGAGGGTGTTGTATTGTACAATAGGAAGGTAGATAGGAGAGTGATGGTGGAGAGGGTGTTGTATTGTACAATAGGAAGGTAGATAGGAGAGTGATGGTGGAGAGGGTGTTGTATTGTACAATAGGAAGGTAGATAGGAGAGTGATGGTGGAGAGGGTGTTGTATTGTACAATAGGAAGGTAGATAGGAGAGTGATGGTGGAGAGGGTGTTGTATTGTACAATAGGAAGGTAGATAGGAGGGTGATGGTGGAGAGGGTGTTGTATTGTACAATAGGAAGGTAGATAGGAGAGTGATGGTGGAGAGGGTGTTGTATTGTACAATAGGAAGGTAGATAGGAGAGTGATGGTGGAGAGGGTGTTGTATTGTACAATAGGAAGGTAGATAGGAGAGTGATGGTGGAGAGGGTGTTGTATTGTACAATAGGAAGGTAGATAGGAGGGTGATGGTGGAGAGGGTGTTGTATTGTACAATAGGAAGGTAGATAGGAGAGTGATGGTGGAGAGGGTGTTGTATTGTACAATAGGAAGGTAGATAGGAGAGTGATGGTGGAGAGGGTGTTGTATTGTACAATAGGAAGGTAGATAGGAGAGTGATGGTGGAGAGGGTGTTGTATTGTACAATAGGAAGGTAGATAGGAGAGTGATGGTGGAGAGGGTGTTGTATTGTACAATAGGAAGGTAGATAGGAGAGTGATGGTGGAGAGGGTGTTGTATTGTACAATAGGAAGGTAGATAGGAGAGTGATGGTGGAGAGGGTGTTGTACTGTACAATAGGAAGGTAGATAGGAGAGTGATGGTGGAGAGGGTGTTGTATTGTACAATAGGAAGGTAGATAGGAGAGTGATGGTGGAGAGGGTGTTGTATTGTACAATAGGAAGGAGAGTGATGGTGGAGAGGGTGTTGTACTGTACAATAGGAAGGTAGATAGGAGAGTGATGGTGGAGAGGGTGTTGTATTGTACAATAGGAAGGTAGGTAGGAGAGTGATGGTGGAGAGGGTGTTGTATTGTACAATAGAAAGGTAGGTAGGAGAGTGATGGTGGAGAGGGTGTTGTATTGTACAATAGGAAGGTAGATAGGAGAGTGATGGTGGAGAGGGTGTTGTATTGTACAATAGGAAGGTAGATAGGAGAGTGATGGTGGAGAGGGTGTTGTATTGTACAATAGGAAGGTAGATAGGAGAGTGATGGTGGAGAGGGTGTTGTATTGTACAATAGGAAGGTAGATAGGAGAGTGATGGTGGAGAGGGTGTTGTATTGTACAATAGGAAGGTAGATAGGAGAGTGATGGTGGAGAGGGTGTTGTATTGTACAATAGGAAGGTAGATAGGAGGGTGATGGTGGAGAGGGTGTTGTATTGTACAATAGGAAGGTAGATAGGAGAGTGATGGTGGAGAGGGTGTTGTATTGTACAATAGGAAGGTAGATAGGAGAGTGATGGTGGAGAGGGTGTTGTATTGTACAATAGGAAGGTAGATAGGAGAGTGATGGTGGAGAGGGTGTTGTATTGTACAATAGGAAGGTAGATAGGAGAGTGATGGTGGAGAGGGTGTTGTATTGTACAATAGGAAGGTAGATAGGAGAGTGATGGTGGAGAGGGTGTTGTATTGTACAATAGGAAGGTAGATAGGAGAGTGATGGTGGAGAGGGTGTTGTATTGTACAATAGGAAGGTAGATAGGAGAGTGATGGTGGAGAGGGTGTTGTATTGTACAATAGGAAGGTAGATAGGAGAGTGATGGTGGAAAGGGTGTTGTATTGTACAATAGGAAGGTAGATAGGAGAGTGATGGAGGAGAGGGTGTTGTATTGTACAATAGGAAGGTAGATAGGAGAGTGATGGTGGAGAGGGTGTTGTATTGTACAATAGGAAGGTAGATAGGAGAGTGATGGTGGAGAGGGTGTTGTATTGTACAATAGGAAGGTAGATAGGAGAGTGATGGTGGAGAGGGTGTTGTATTGTACAATAGGAAGGTAGATAGGAGAGTGATGGTGGAGAGGGTGTTGTATTGTACAATAGGAAGGTAGATAGGAGAGTGATGGTGGAGAGGGTGTTGTATTGTACAATAGGAAGGTAGATAGGAGAGTGATGGTGGAGAGGGTGTTGTATTGTACAATAGGAAGGTAGATAGGAGAGTGATGGTGGAGAGGGTGTTGTATTGTACAATAGGAAGGTAGATAGGAGAGTGATGGTGGAGAGGGTGTTGTATTGTACAATAGGAAGGTAGATAGGAGAGTGATGGTGGAGAGGGTGTTGTATTGTACAATAGGAAGGTAGGTAGGAGAGTGATGGTGGAGAGGGTGTTGTATTGTACAATAGGAAGGTAGGTAGGAGAGTGATGGTGGAGAGGGTGTTGTATTGTACAATAGGAAGGTAGATAGGAGAGTGATGGTGGAGAGGGTGTTGTATTGTACAATAGGAAGGTAGATAGGAGAGTGATGGTGGAGAGGGTGTTGTATTGTACAATAGGAAGGTAGATAGGAGAGTGATGGTGGAGAGGGTGTTGTATTGTACAATAGGAAGGTAGATAGGAGAGTGATGGTGGAGAGGGTGTTGTATTGTACAATAGGAAGGTAGATAGGAGAGTGATGGTGGAGAGGGTGTTGTATTGTACAATAGGAAGGTAGATAGGAGAGTGATGGTGGAGAGGGTGTTGTATTGTACAATAGGAAGGTAGATAGGAGAGTGATGGTGGAGAGGGTGTTGTACTGTACAATAGGAAGGTAGATAGGAGAGTGATGGTGGAGAGGGTGTTGTATTGTACAATAGGAAGGTAGATAGGAGAGTGATGGTGGAGAGGGTGTTGTATTGTACAATAGGAAGGTAGATAGGAGAGTGATGGTGGAGAGGGTGTTGTATTGTACAATAGGAAGGTAGATAGGAGAGTGATGGTGGAGAGGGTGTTGTATTGTACAATAGGAAGGTAGATAGGAGAGTTATGGTGGAGAGGGTGTTGTATTGTACAATAGGAAGGTAGATAGGAGAGTGATGGTGGAGAGGGTGTTGTATTGTACAATAGGAAGGTAGATAGGAGAGTGATGGAGGAGAGGGTGTTGTATTGTACAATAGGAAGGAGAGTGATGGTGGAGAGGGTGTTGTATTGTACAATAGGAAGGTAGGTAGGAGAGTGATGGAGGAGAGGGTGTTGTATTGTACAATAGGAAGGAGAGTGATGGTGGAGAGGGTGTTGTATTGTACAATAGGAAGGTAGATAGGAGAGTGATGGTGGAGAGGGTGTTGTATTGTACAATAGGAAGGTAGATAGGAGAGTGATGGTGGAGAGGGTGTTGTATTGTACAATAGGAAGGTAGATAGGAGAGTGATGGTGGAGAGGGTGTTGTATTGTACAATAGGAAGGTAGATAGGAGAGTGAAGGTTGGAGAGGGTGTTGTATTGTACAATAGGAAGGTAGATAGGAGAGTGATGGTGGAGAGGGTGTTGTATTGTACAATAGGAAGGTAGATAGGAGAGTGATGGAGGAGAGGGTGTTGTATTGTACAATAGGAAGGAGAGTGATGGTGGAGAGGGTGTTGTATTGTACAATAGGAAGGTAGGTAGGAGAGTGATGGTGGAGAGGGTGTTGTATTGTACAATAGGAAGGTAGATAGGAGAGTGATGGAGGAGAGGGTGTTGTATTGTACAATAGGAAGGTAGATAGGAGAGTGATGGTGGAGAGGGTGTTGTATTGTACAATAGGAAGGTAGGTAGGAGAGTGATGGTGGAGAGGGTGTTGTATTGTACAATAGGAAGGTAGATAGGAGAGTGATGGAGGAGAGGGTGTTGTATTGTACAATAGGAAGGAGAGTGATGGTGGAGAGGGTGTTGTATTGTACAATAGGAAGGTAGGTAGGAGAGTGATGGAGGAGAGGGTGTTGTATTGTACAATAGGAAGGAGAGTGATGGTGGAGAGGGTGTTGTATTGTACAATAGGAAGGTAGATAGGAGAGTGATGGTGGAGAGGGTGTTGTATTGTACAATAGGAAGGTAGATAGGAGAGTGATGGTGGAGAGGGTGTTGTATTGTACAATAGGAAGGTAGATAGGAGAGTGATGGTGGAGAGGGTGTTGTATTGTACAATAGGAAGGTAGATAGGAGAGTGATGGTGGAGAGGGTGTTGTACTGTACAATAGGAAGGTAGATAGGAGAGTGATGGTGGAGAGGGTGTTGTATTGTACAATAGGAAGGTAGATAGGAGAGTGATGGTGGAGAGGGTGTTGTATTGTACAATAGGAAGGAGAGTGATGGTGGAGAGGGTGTTGTATTGTACAATAGGAAGGTAGATAGGAGAGTGATGGAGGAGAGGGTGTTGTATTGTACAATAGGAAGGAGAGTGATGGTGGAGAGGGTGTTGTATTGTACAATAGGAAGGTAGGTAGGAGAGTGATGGAGGAGAGGGTGTTGTATTGTACAATAGGAAGGAGAGTGATGGTGGAGAGGGTGTTGTATTGTACAATAGGAAGGTAGATAGGAGAGTGATGGTGGAGAGGGTGTTGTATTGTACAATAGGAAGGTAGATAGGAGAGTGATGGTGGAGAGGGTGTTGTATTGTACAATAGGAAGGTAGATAGGAGAGTGATGGTGGAGAGGGTGTTGTATTGTACAATAGGAAGGTAGATAGGAGAGTGATGGAGGAGAGGGTGTTGTATTGTACAATAGGAAGGTAGATAGGAGAGTGATGGAGGAGAGGGTGTTGTATTGTACAATAGGAAGGTAGGTAGGAGAGTGATGGTGGAGAGGGTGTTGTATTATACAATAGGAAGGAGAGTGATGGTGGAGAGGGTGTTGTATTGTACAATAGGAAGGTAGATAGGAGAGTGATGGTGGAGAGGGTGTTGTATTGTACAATAGGAAGGTAGATAGGAGAGTGATGGTGGAGAGGGTGTTGTATTGTACAATAGGAAGGTAGATAGGAGAGTGATGGTGGAGAGGGTGTTGTATTGTACAATAGGAAGGTAGATAGGAGAGTGATGGTGGAGAGGGTGTTGTATTGTACAATAGGAAGGTAGATAGGAGAGTGATTGTGGAGAGGGTGTTGTATTGTACAATAGGAAGGTAGATAGGAGAGTGATGGTGGAGAGGTATTCATGTGATTGTGCATTAGAGCAGACATTATTCCAGTCATATGTATTCAGTGTATTCACCGTTGTAAGACAGGGATTTATATTTCAATCTTTTCAGTTTGAAAAAAAGAATGTGATTTTGGATCTTGAATTGTTGATGAGTGGTTGAGTGCCTTCACAAAGTATTTACACCCCTTGACTTTTTCCACATGTTGTTGTGTTACAGTCTGCATGTATGAATTACATTTAGATTTTGTGTCCCTGGTCTAAACACAATACCCCATAATGTCAAACATCTTTGTTATGGTAAGCCTAAATAAGATCATTAGTGAAAATGTGTTTAACAAGTCACATAATAAGTTGCATGGACTCACTCTGTGTGCAATAATAGTGTTTAACATGATTTTTGAATGACTACCTAATCTCTGTACCCCACACACAATTATCTGAAAGGTCCCTCAGTCGAGCAGTGAATTTCTAACACAGATTCAACCACAAAGACCAGGGAGGTTTTCCAATGCCTCGCAAAGAAGGGAACCAATTGGTAGATGGGTAAAAATGTAAAAAAGCAGACATTGAATATCCCTTTCAGCATGGTGAAGTTATTATTACACTTTGGATGGTGTATCAATACACCCAGTCACTACAACGATACAGGCGTCCTTCCTAACTCAGTTACCAGAGAGGAAGGAAACCGCTCAGGGATTTCACCATGAGGCCAATGGTGACTTTAAAACAGTGACAGAGTTTAATGGCTGTGATAGGAGAAACCTGAGGATGGATCAACAACATTGTAGTCACTCCACAATACTAACCTACATGACAGAGTGAAAAGGAGGAAGCCTGTACAGAATACAAATATTACAAAACATGCATCCTGTTTGCAATAAGGCACTTAAGTAAAACAGCAAAAACTTTGGCAAATAAATTAACTTATTGTCCTCAATACAAAGTGTATGTTTGGGTCAAATCGAGCACAACACATTACTGAGTACCACTCTTTATATTTTCAAGCATGGCGATGGCTGCATCATGTTATGGGTATAACTATAGTGATTAGGAATTAGCAGCACAACTTAATAGCAGCACTCATCGTGTCAAATAAATGACAGTTAGTAGTTAGTGAGTTCTGAATCTCTTTGTTTTCACACACATTTGAAAGTCACTACATTTGACCCTGTATGGTGGCAGGAAAAGCAGCGTGAGGGTATGCACCAAGGATATAGTAGTAAGAGGCTAGTAGCAGGGTTTCCCAAACTCGGTCCTGGGAACCCCAAGGGTGACATAGCACTAAACAGCTGATTCAAATAAGCAAAGATGTATAATGAGTTGGTTATTTGAATCAGCTGTGTAGTGCTAGGGCTAAAAGCTAAGTGTGCTTCTGGTCCTCAGGACTGAGTTGGGGAAACCCTGAGGTAGTTTCATAAGAGCAAAGTACTGGGTCAAAGGATACCTATAGCTGCACGTTTCTGTCTATGCTTTGAGAATGAGTACCTTTTTAGTTGTACTTTATGGTGCTGGGGATATATTTCATTTATCCTACCAAAGGAAATGCTCTCATTCAGATATTATCTCCAATATCTGATGTAATGTAGTGTAATATAGTGTAATATTCACTAAAAGCCTGCTCAGTAGTAGACCCCACTGCTGCCACCAGTGGGGCATGGGTTGTGTCCCAAATGGCATCCTACTCCCTATATAGTGCACTACTTTTTAACTATGGGCCCTGGTCAAAGTAGTGTGCTGCATATTGAATAGGGTGCCATTTGGAACATGGACCTAGGCTGGTGGTCTGTACTGGGGAGCCAGCTAATTGGCTAATAGGATATTCTGAACTGTGCTTATGGTTTGATTGTGGCTCCCTGGTCTAAAATGTTATCATTGGTTCCTCAATTGTTGTTGATTTTGTCCCTTTAGTAGATCTTGTGGGATCTGTTGGTCCTGAGGGTCTGGAGTTGAATGTGGAATTAATAGCAACAGTGGAATAATGGAATTATTTATTTCTTTTTTCTTTCTTTCTTTCTTTCTTTCTTTCTTTCTTTCTTTCTCTCTATTTTGTCTTTCTGTGCAGATCGAACGTGTTATCTTCTGTGTCTTCCTGGAGGCGGACTACCGGATCTACAAGGAAAAAATCCTTCAAGTCTTCCAAGGTAGGTCTGGTTCTGTTTCCATTATGCCTGCAATGGAATGTAGTGTCCCTGTCCTTCCTGAGTTTACCTGGGGCTATAAAGCAACATAAAGTCTAACTTTAGTGTCATCAGATACTTTACAATGAGAGAAGGCCTTTGGATTAGTTGTGCAGTGTTTGTTTTTGAGGGGCAACTCTAGAGAACAATCCTGTTGGACCACCCAGCCAGCCAGTTCTCTGCTGAAAAGGGCATGTCTCTCTCAGGGAGTTCCAGGAAGCATCCACAACAAAGCAAAGCTGTCTCGCCGACTCTCACGGAGACGATAGATAAACAAACGCACGTTATTTTCTGCTCCAAGTCTCTCCTGCCACCCAACCCTCCACACACAAGGACACACACACCCCTCCTCTCCCGTCTCTGAGCCCTGAAGCCAGGAGCAACCAGTCACCATCTCTGATGGCTAGGGGACCATGGAGGATTAGAGCTAAAGGGCTATAGGGGTGTATGGGGTCTGAAGGGTAGACAAGCCTGCTTCCCCATCTTGAAAATCCCAGGCTCTCCAGTGTCTCTCTCTCTCTCGTTCAGAATCTCGCTCACAATCTCTCTCTGTGTCTCTGTTTGACTCTCTCTCACTCCATCTTCCCAACTCCTCGTCCCCTAGAAGGAATACGGAGTTTCGGGCCTTCATCTTCCTTCGACTCTCACATGGAGACTGTTTTGTTCCCTCGCTCTTTTCCTCCCTCTTCCCTCATGTTGCCTTTCTTCCTCCCTCTTTACTTTCCTCCCTCCCTCTTTCTCTCCTCCCCTCCTCCCCTCTCCTTCTCTCCTTTTCTCCCTCCATCCCCCTTCCCTCTCTAACTCTTTGCTGGAAGATTACCTTCACCCTACAGTGTGTGTAATGATATTGCCTGTCCCCATGCACCGAAGGAACGCCTTTTCATATTAATGTTGTGAGATGGATTTCTAGAGCTGTTGTTTCTGCCGTTATCACTCCCAAAGTGCCAGCAATAAGTACAATAAGTACATCTCCATCATCCAAATGCCATGTAGGTAGGGAAACATTTGACCACCTTACTAGTGTAGAGGAAAGCCTTGGAAAAGTTGTTCATTATTAGTTATCACTCCCAAAGTGACATTGATGAGTACATCTCCATCACTATAATGGAGTTTTAGCAACACGATCTCCAAAGAAAACACCATAACTTGTCAGAAATGCAGCAATAGAGATAAGGCATGGCTGGCGCTTTAAATGATGGTGTGTGGGGGCATCTGTGGTATGTCTGTAGATTATGGAGTATGTTAGCTGTCAGTCAAACTGCGCAAAAGTGAAACCAAAACTAACCTCGACAGTGAAATTTAGGCATTAATTCTGAGATTTGGGTCAAATTTAGGCATTAGGGTTTAGTTTACTTCAGAGCTGTTAAGGTTAGGGTTAAGGTTTGTGATAGGGTTAAAACAAAAATACAAAACAGGTGCCTAGCACTGGGATTGAACTCACAATCTTCTGAGCCATACTGTAGCTTGCTGTTCAAGCCCATCCAGTGATCCTCAACCCCATCCACAATGCCCATGCCTAGCTCATCGATCCTATTAAATCAGGGATGGGCAACTTTGATGGGGGTGGGGGACACCAAAAATCCCCCATCCCCCATTTTCCCATGGGGTGTAGAGAACATGTTGCCGTTTTAAAGCTAGTTTGCTGCAATTCTACACATTTTGTCATAGGATGGAGAGAAATGTTTTCAGTTTGTAATATGATATCTGAGTGAGACTGACTAACAGAGTCAATGGGGTCCTCCCTGGCTCTAATTCGACCATAATTACTAAGTTTCGTTAGCTGGCCGCTAGACTAACTTACCAATCTAAAAAACATGCTGACATGGGCTAATTGAGAAACTATCATAAAAATTGTTGATAAACAGCCACATTTTGAAATTGCACCTTGCGTATTCTACTATTCTACCTAGCAACAGTAAGTTGAGTCACTGATTGACTTCCAACATTTAAAAAAATGTATTATTTATTTTGGGGGGGAAATAGGCACATGAGTTGCCCCTAGTGGATGGTTTGAAATTGGCATGGAAATAAAATGCCACGTCACGCCATAATTTCACCATTTCAAGTATGCCTAAATAGACAATAATCCATTCGAGTTTGGGATGAGTTTTAGGTTTGGGTGAGGGAAGGAGGAAAGAAAAGCACTGTGCTATTGTTTTAATGTGCAGGAAAGCATCAGAAGAGTTGTGAGTACTAAGAGAAGATATCTAAGAGAAGGTAACCAACTCCTCCTGAAACTACTGCTCATTGACATGCACAGACTTAAAAACTAATTGACAGACAACACTGTGCTATTGTACTATTGTAGCGCAGCAAAGCACAAAGAAAGCTGTATGTCTAGGTTGAGGTAATAGAAGATAACTCTTCCTGAAGCTACTTTTTATTGACGTGCAGTGACTTCTTAATGAGGTCTTGAGAGGTTCAAATAATGGAGAGAAATTCAATTGGAGACCTTTAGAGAAGGGCATGGCTGGAACAAGCAGAAGTGCCACACAGTGGTGTGCTTTACCTCATCTCACACACACACACACACACACACACACACACACACACACACACACACACACACACACACACACACACACACACACACACACACACACACAGGAGCTTTCCCTCATCACACAGTCTGGGCTTTGATGTGACCTATGAGCTCACAGGTTAAGGGTTGTCTTTTCACTTCCTCCTGGGACACACCCCCTAAGTACCTTCCTGCCTCAGACTCCTTCCCACTGTCTACCTCCACTAGCGGTTCTGGGGGGGGGGGTGTTTACATCCGTTATTAGACAGTGGCAACGCGGAACACTAATGATTATGAACATGGTATTTTGCCTGCTAATGCCTGCAATGCAGTGAAGAAAACGATATGACAACAATAACATCTAATGTAACTGGCCCCTCTAACAGTACAGCTGGCCCCAGCTTGGCCCCCCCAGTTTAAATGGTCTATAACCGCCACTGTCTACCTCCCCCTCTGTTTGCTAAAGGCATCTGATCTCTGACACCTGTTCATAGCTTTCGCTGGATATCCAACACAGGAGAACCAAGAGTTGTCCCTTTCTTTAACCTACTGTAACTAAAAGAGAACCGAGAGCTCAGTCCTTTCCATTTTCACAACCTAGTTAAAGGTGCCGAACAGTCAAAATCCTGTTTTTCATGAAATTAGATGATATTTGGATGAAACCAGATCAAAGTAGGATTTTAATTCGGTTAAGTGAGCTCTGGAACGGCTGGGGGTCCATGAGGAGAGAGTTGAGAACCACTGCCTGACTTAGTCAACCGTTCTCAATTGAGAAAAGGTCAAACATGAGTCTTTCACAAGACACTGTCCATAGTCATATGTAACATGCAATGGCATAACACAACAGATCAGCTGGAATAACACTCTCACATGGCTGCACAAAAAGTCATTTTTCTAAAATGTTCAGCATTTTTATCCGATTTTTGTTGTTGATTATGGGTGATGTTTTAGTCACTCAAAAGGCTATTTTACATGGAAATCAGAATGACTGTTCGGGATCTATATCTTACCTTCAGATTTGTGGAGAGAATGGATCTTTTTATTCCGGCTGATCCATACAGTGTATGTGGTGTCAGGGTGGAGAAGAGGTTGGGGACTGTTGAGTCGGTGACAGTAACGCCAAGTGGACTCGTGATGATCCAGTGTGTTTCTTCCGTCCAGAGGGAGCAGGCACACCGGACCACACGACTTAGGGACAGGAACTGCAGGGCGGCGTTGAAACGAGTGATAACAGGGGTGGAATTAAGTGTTGAGGAGGATCAGCTGAAATGGAAGATTCCTGGTGTCTGTGATGCCTGGCGTTTGGTGCGACGCAGACCCGGTATCTGTCCTGCTGAGTTTTGATGCAGAGTCTTTTCCCAACAAGGTCAAGTTAGGATGTGTCAGTTATCCCGTGAGAGATTTTGGCTCTGGAAATACTACGGTGTTGCAGCTGTGTGTAGGATGGAGATTCCTAGATGTGAGAAGTGTGCAGGAGACCATGAAAGGAGGCAATGTGTAGTATTGGTGGAGAAAGTGTGGGGGTGCCCATGAGGCTGGAGATCGGAGGTGTCCAGTTAGAGGTCGCCAGGGTCAGAGTTGTACAGAAAGTGTCGTATACTGAAGCAGTGAAGAGAGTGGTAGAGGAAGATGTGTACAGGGTGAGGGATCCTGAGAGGATTCCTGTGAGTAGGCAGAGACCAATAGAGAGTGATAGGAATAATTTGTGCTTCAGCAAGGGGGGTTTCTTAGCAATTAAAGCCATGGTTGTCAACTGAACTGCAGAAAATAGAGGTTGTTGTGGCAGCTGCAGAGAAGTACTTGGGATTGCAAGGTTTTACTGCAGAAGATTTGCAGGGGGTGTTGAGTGGTAATGTTCTGTCCTCCCAGACCGTTGGCCTGGAGTAGGATTAGATGGGGTTCAATAGTGAAATGGGGTAGTGTTTTTAGTGAGGGCTAGTAGTTGGCAGGGCAATTTTACTTTTACTTTTTCACAATTTTGTATTACCAGAATTGAATGTAGGTAGGCCGTGACTGGCCTCACACTCCAGTACAGTAGGTGGCGGTGCATGCACCTACAAGTTGGATGCCAACCAAATCCCAAGGAGAAGAAGAAGATTAACTGTGTTTGGCCATTATATTTTTGCCATAACTTTCTGACTGAAGTAACTGCCATAACTTTCTGACTGAGAAACAAAGCTTAGTTGTCATGGTTATGACATATGCAATGGTTAATCTCACAGTGTGAAGAATACTTGTCTTTTGCTTGAGCAGAATCGGAGCGGGAATCGGAGAGAACCAGAATTAGCTCGGCAGGTGTCCTTGATAGTGCCTGGGAGTAGATATGTCGAAATAACCAGAGAATCCTAGCTCAACTCAGTCTGTGCTCAGACTCTGTCGTAACACCTCATCATCACGGTTGGAGATAGACAGGCAGAGTGTGTGTGTGTGTGTATGTGTGTGTGTGTGTGTGTGTCAGTCAGGCAGTTGCGTGGATCAGCGGGAAGAGACAGAGGAACACAGACAGACTACATGACACGTTGTGACTAAATCACACGGTGCTGTAAAGGCTTGTTCTATCACACAGTGTCATCTCCTCGCCTAGAACAGCCCACTTTCTCTCCTCCTCTCTCCTCCTCTCTCCTCCTCTCTCACTCACTGGAGCTAGAACATTCTCTCGCCCCCTCATTCTGTCTGTCTCTTTCTTCCTCACTCATTCTCCTCTCTAGCCAACACCATCTGTCTCTCTCTCTCTCTCTCGCTCTATTTCTCTCTGTCTCTCTCTATTGTTCTCTCTCTTTCTCTCTCTCTTTCTCTTTCTCTATTGCTCTTTCTCTCTCTCTCTTTCTCTTTGTCTCTGTCTCTCGAACTTGTTCTCACTCTCTCACTGTTTATCTCTCCCTCTCTCACTCTCTGTCTCTCTCTGTTGTTCTCTCTCTTTCTCTCTTTCTCTCTCTCTTTCTCTCTCTCTTTCACTCTCTCCTTCTCTCTCTCTCTTTCTCTTTGTCTCTGTCTCTCGCTCTTGTTCTCGCTCTCTCACTGTTTATCTCTCTCTCTCTCTCTCTCTCTCTCTCTCTCTCTCTCTCGCTCTCTCTACACACACCTTACCCCCAACTACCAACATCTGACCAACGTCATCACCTCTACTTCAGCTTGTCTAGACAGAAGAATAGCTTTTTTCTTTCTCTCCTCCTCTCTTTTCTCATTGTGATGTATTGTGTTGTATGTTTGTGTCCTCGGTGGCATTAGTTTCACCTGTCAAGTAACAATGAATGCAGAGGGACCAGTAAACAGGGCATTTGCATACGGGAGATTGTTTCATTACAGTGTGCCTCCCAACAAGCTGTTGATATGAGAAACATTGGTGCCAAGATGAGACCTCGCCATGCGTTACTGCTATAGGGACGGGGAGAAAGTCTGTGCTGCATCTTAAACACTAATACAGGTTACACAGATACACACGTTCTCTGGATCTACTGGCTTGCAACGGCAGCATTGTGGGTTCGTTTCACAGGACCACCCATTCGTAAAATGTATGCATGCATGACTGACTGTAAGTCACTTTGGATAAACGTGTTACTAAATGACATATACAGTAGATGGACACTATAACTACATTGAACAATGTCTCCAAAAATCTAGAGGGACTCCAGAGGATTTATGCTATATTTGTACTCTAATTAGAAAATCAGTAATTGGAAAATTAAAATCATTGATGAGTAAAATCATTCACTTGATTAATACATAGTCACCTTAATTGATATCATTAATCATTTGGCATTATATTAGCATGTGTGTGCGCGCGCACACACACACACACACACACACACACATTATTAGCCTTGACAGTCATACACTCTTAGAAAAAAAGGGTTTTTCTGCTGTCCTCATAGCAGAACACTTGTTGGTTCCAGGTAGAAGCATTTTTGGTTCCAGGCACAACTATTTTGGGTTCCAAATGTAGAACCCTCTGGGGTTCTACATGGAACCCAATAGGGTTCTACATGGAACCAAAAGGGTTCTATCCGGATCCAAAAAAGGTTATTCAAAGGGTTCTCCTGTGGGGACAGCCGAAGAGACATTTTAGATTCTAGGTGCTAAGTGTGTTTTGTCCATAGTATTATTAGTAACCATATTAGCGTTTCAATTTAATTCATGTTTTATTTGGTATGATTGAGGGCATGGATTGGCATTCATATTGTCCTATTATTTATGTGTGAAAATGGAGCATGCTTTGGCACATTGTCCTTTTATTTGTAACAATATTAGCAAGGATTTAAATGTAATTCATAATTCCTACACTTTGATTGAAGACATGCATGCTTTGGCACATTGTCCTATTATAGTGTTTGTGACTGTTCTCCACGCTTTGGCACATTGTCCTATTATAGTGTTTGTGACTGTTCTCCACGCTTTGGCACATTGTCCTATTATAGTGTTTGTGACTGTTCTCCACGCTTTGGCACATTGTCCTATTATAGTGTTTGTGACTGTTCTCCACGCTTTGGCACATTGTCCTATTATAGTGTTTGTGACTGTTCTCCACGCTTTGGCACATTGTCCTATTATAGTGTTTGTGACTGTTCTCCACGCTTTGGCACATTGTCCTATTATAGTGTTTGTGACTGTTCTCCACGCTTTGGCACATTGTCCTATTTTAGTGTTTGTGACTGTTCTCCACGCTTTGGCACATTGTCCTATTATAGTGTTTGTGACTGTTCTCCACGCTTTGGCACATTGTCCTATTATAGTGTTTGTGACTGTTCTCCACGCTTTGGCACATTGTCCTATTATAGTGTTTGTGACTGTTCTCCACGCTTTGGCACATTGTCCTATTTTAGTGTTTGTGACTGTTCTCCACGCTTTGGCACATTGTCCTATTATAGTGTTTGTGACTGTTCTCCACGCTTTGGCACATTGTCCTTTTATTTGTGACCGTGGTAGGTTCTTTTGCAGCCGTGGTTTTGGAGTAGTATTATGTTGAAATTGATTCTCAGTGTGTTAGGTACTTTAAAATGATCTGGGTGAATGACCACACGCTGCTGGGGATCTGTCTCTCTCTCTCTCTCTCTCTCTCTCTCTCTCTGTCTCTCTCTCTCTCTCTCTCTCTCTCTCTCTCTCTCTCTCTCTCTTTCTCTCACTCACTCACTCACTCACTCATTCACACACACACGCACACGCACACGTACACACACATGCACACGCACACGTACACACACGTTAGAGCATTGGGCCAGTAACCGAAAGGTTGCTGGTTCGATTACCCGAGCTGACAAGGTGAAAATATCCCCTCTCTCTCTTTGCCCCCCCCTCTCTCTCACACTGTTTCCCTTACTACTTTATTTACATGGCACTTTACTTGTAATGACATGGTTCGTCTTTACACTACATGAGACATGAGAACCCCTACTGGTTCTAATAGGAAGCTTCTCTCTGCCAGTGTTTGTGGGCACCAAAGACTGTAATTTGTGGGAAACGGAGCAAACTGCGTTTATTGTGATGAGACTGCCTGGGTTTCTCTATGTGGTGGAAGGGGACGGGGGGAAGGAGGGGGGATGCGGGAAGCAGGACCACCGAGAGGGAGTGCAAATTGAGCCTGTGTGGTGTCTGTGTGTGTGTGGAAGTCGGGAGGATGTGTGTGTGTGTGTGTGTGTGTGTGTGTGGTGTGTGGTGTGTGTGTGTGTGTGTGTGTGTGTGTGTGTGTGTGTGTGTGTGTGTGTGTGTGTGTGTGTGTGTGTGTGTGTGTGTCTGCGTTTCATCAGACTATGAATGACTGTGTCATCGTGTGTTACTGATCACAGTGCCAGTGGCGGGATGCTGGCTCAGGCCTTTTGTCTGCATCCCAGATGGCACCCTATTCCCTTATAGTGCACTACTTTTGACCAGCGACCGTACCACCTGTAGGGCTCTGGTCAAAAGTAGAGCACTATATAGGGAATAGGGTGCCATCTGGGATGCTCCCATCTCTCTTAGTTATATTTGGCAGTGGGTAGTAACTGTGTTGTAGCCACCATATACTGAGTGCCACACATTATGTTTAGATCAAGAAGCAAATGTTTTTTCTATCGTCTGAAATGTCACAGGAGACAAGATACAATAATTATATTCATACCTGGAATGTACCTTCTGCCTTTGATGGCTTCCCAGTCCCAGATGGTTGTTGCTGAGCAACCTGTACAATTTGTTAGTGACATTAAACAGGGGCAATCTGCAGTTGCTACAGCATTTTTGGACTTAAAAATCAATTATATGTATTGATTCTTGAAGACTATAACTTAAAAATGCCTCATTAGCTCAGTTTAACTGTTGTACCCCATCAGAACCCAAAATATATGTTTGTTTTACTCCAATTGTGATATAATGGAATGTCAGTCCTTGCTCTGTCACAAAATCTGAGAGTGATCATGTTTCCCCACCCCCATCCCTCAGCTTTTTACCGAAACAGTGGCGAATGCTTTGTTATTGTTTCAGCTGCAGATTGCAACTTTAACTGGTACGATGAGAGGTGAACCTATCACTCAGTGCTAACTATACCTAGATGGCTTATTGGCATGAGCAGTCTATTCCAGCACCTCTATATCTCCCTTCCTTAACTTCACATCCCCAGTCCTCTATCCCCTCCCCCTTTCTCCCTCCTTCCTCCCATCAACCCCCTCCTCCCATACCCCGTACAAGGCCACATGGCTGAAATGATCTGTGAAGGAGAGTGGCTGCCACATGTCTGCCAGGCCTGTGGTAGTTCACTTACACCACTATTACAGTAGCTTTATGTAAGGGCCTTGAGGCCCTCCTTTTACCATCTCTTCCACCCTTCCTTCCTTACTACCCCCTGTTTCCTTCCTATGGTCCCATCCACCACCATCTTCTCCTGGGTTCAACCCACATGTCTGCCACTGCCTGTTCTATAACACCACCATTACAGTAGCTTTAGGTGAGGGCCTTGAGCCTCCTCCCTCCGGTAATAGTAAATGTTGTGGTGCTTCTGTCAAATGTGTTTCATGCCGTCTACTGATTGAGAGAGAATCAAGTCTGTCGATCAGCGCAGCCGATGTCCCATTATAGTGCCTGCTCCACTTACTCATTGCTAGATCTAGCCTGCCATTAGGAACCACTACTCACTGGGAGTCTGGGCTGCGTATCCACTTATGCTGCACGGAAGTTAACACACTTGAATAATGCAACACGGCATGTAGAGATGTTGAAACTGCTAATTACTGTTCCCCAAAACAGTACAGGCTAGAACATTACAATGCAAGAAGATACCGGTAGCTTCAAGCTTTGTAGGTCAACTTTCCTTGCTAGCTCACAGCTGAAGCCAACATCAGTTCACAACCCTAGTACCTTATTTGTGATAATATGCAAACCATAATGCAAAATATTGTCACCAAAAACTTTATTCATTCAATTCATCTCACCCACATCGCATCTCTCCCAGACAAGATCATCTTTGCTTCAGCCTTGAAAGGACTTTGTGTGTGAATGAGGTCATGGGTCTTAAAGAAACAGGGCACACTTTTATAAAAGAAGAATTGCTTCTTCTATGCAAATGTTGTTGATCAGTACAATAAAATAAGTCCTAAATGAAAGGTAAAAATAGTTTTTCATCTGTAGCCTCATGAAATCACAGAAAACAAGCTCAATAACTCAATCCATGCACACAATCCTATTGAATATGCATCCACCTGTATTGTGAATAGGGCTAGGCTACATCTTGTTTTACCCAGTTGATCAATAGAGATTTTCCATTCAATAAATGATTACCATTGTGTTGTTATGTAGTTAGATTGGTAAATAAACATGGTATCGTTTTGGTATCAAGTATTGTGATGGTAGAGTATCGTGACACTGAACCTGGTATCGGTTTTGAAGTCAAAATTCTTGTATTGTGACAACACTAATACATACCATACGAAATGTAACATATCATACAAAATGGAGGGAGACAGATTTGCTTTTACTAGTTTACATCTAGTCGAGGTTGCCCCGTCCATGGCCTTCTCGTCCCACATGTCTGCCACAGCCAGGCCTGTGGTACTAACTCCATGACTACTGTAGTTTTAGGTGAGGCCTTGAGACAGTTCACTTTTCCGCTGACTAGATCCACGAAATGGGGGAGCCCTGAGGAAAATACCAGTGGAGGAAGAGAATTTGAGAGAGATAATTTGAGAGAGATAATTTGAGAGAGAGAGAGAGAGAGAGAGAGAGAGAGAGAGAGAGAGAGAGAGAGAGAGAGAGAGAGAGAGAGAGAGAGAGAGAGAGAGAGAGAGAGAGAGAGAGAGAGAGAGAGAGAGGAGAGAGAGAGAGAGAGAGAGAGAGAGAGAGAGAGAGAGAGAGAGAGAGAGAGAGAGAGAGAGAGAGAGAGAGAGAGAGAGAGAGAGAGAGAGAGAGAGAGAGATGGGGTCCACTCATCAACCAAGAATTCACAAAATGGGACAACCCCGGTTGAGACTCTGTATACATAATTCTGCAAAAATGTCCTTCATGTACAAAGCAAAACCCCAAAGAATGCATGCAGAGCAGAATTAGGACTCTACCCGCTAATTATCAAAATACAGAAAATAACTGTTCAATTCTACATCCACCTTAAAGTAAGTGATACCCACACATTCCACCACAAAGCCCTAACCTGCTGAGAGACCTACAGAAGAGTCCCCTCAGCCAGCTGGTTCTGGGGATCTGTTCACAAACACAAACAGACCCCACAGAGCCCCAGGACAGCAACACAATTAGACCCAACCAAATTATGAGAAACCTAAAAGACACACTGTAAAAAATCAGGCAAAACACAGAAAAAGTGAGCATAGCATTGCTATTGAGAGAGGCTGCCGTAGGCAGATCTGGCTCTCAAGAGAAGACAAGCTATGTGCACAACGCCCACAAAATGAGGTAGAAGCTAAGCTGCACTTCCTAACCTCCTGCGAAAAAAGTGTATGAACACATTAGAGACACATATTTCCCACAGATCACACAGACCCACAAAGAATTTGAAAACAAATCAAACATTGATAAACTCCCATCCCACTGGGCACACACTGGTTGAATCAACGTTGTTTCCATATCCTTTCAATGAAATTACATTAAACCAACGTGGAATAGATGTTGAATTGACATCTGTGCCCAGTGGGATATCTGTTAGGCGAAATACCGCAACGTGCAATCACAGCAGCAAGATTGCTCTATCCAATCAAATCAAACAAATTGTAGGAGTGGGACCCGCCCCATCCTTCAAAAAAGGAACAGGGGCGTCCAGTAGCACCAGGACTGTAGGCTATCAGAGGGCCACTCACTGTTTCCTGGGTTAGATAAATGTATTGTACTCGTTCATTCAGTGTTATACAAAAGAAAAGCCTGTCGCCTGACCAAGAGGGAGAACACACACACACACACACACACACACACACACACGCACAATCATGCACTTACACACACACACACACACACACACACACACACACACACACACACACACACACACACACACACACAGAAGGAGCTCTGGTGGTTTCAGCAGCATTTTATCACAGCTAACCCAAGCTAGCAGGCACACACACACACACACACACACACACACACACACACACACACACACACACTCACACAGGGAGGGCCGTGGCAATGGTTGTAAAGTGTGCTAGTGTGCTTTTGAGCCCTGCAAGATCTGTGTGGGTGCGTGGTCTGCGTGCGTGCGTGCGTGCGTGCATTAGTTCAGCCACAGGAGTGGGCATGCATCGCAATGGCTCTGCCTAGGGCTTACTCTACTCTCTACTCCACGTATCACTCTGAAGACACTCCCTACTCCTGTCTAACCCTCCACACTGAACCATCGCCTCAGGTTTACATTGTGTACAATACCTCATACTGTAGACGGAACAGAGGAATGAAAGGAGCGGCTCTCCTTGAGGTACGGCGACATTGGAAATATGAAGGGCTCACACTGGGAATGTGAGAGACTTCATGTAATCCGTGTCATGGGCTACTAACAGCTTACTACACAACATACACTTAGTATTACTTTCTTAGCTACAGTATACATATCTCCCTGGTATAATACATCATTTATGCAGCAGCATTCAATACATTTTTGGAATCACCTTGTTGTGCTGTGTGTCGGTCCTTGAGGGCACATTTTGTCATCAAACTTTGTCATCAAAGTCTGGCTTTCTCTGGATTTATGGTGCTTTCAAGACAACTGGGAACTCAGAAAAAAACAAGGTCGAATCATGACGTCAGTGATCTTCAGGTCGGAGCTCTAGAAAGAGGCCAGAGTTCCCGACTTGGAATTCTGAGTTGGATGACCGTTCAAAACGTATTTTCCCAGTCGGAGCTGGTTTTTTTCAGAGTCTGAGATTTCCCAGTTCAGAGTTTTCAGTTGGATTGACAGCATGGCCAATGATCAAGGTGTTGAATGTTTATCATTTTAAGCTTCGAAAGAGACCCTTAAACGCAGACTTGGACCACACACCCACTCCACTGAATAGCAGGCTAGTGATTGCTTAGCAACGCTTGCAGTTAGCCACTGATTCCTTCCAAACCACTCATTGTTGAATTTGCCATTTTCAACATGTTTATGTCCAATGACCGATGAGCACCGATACATTTTATCAAAAATGTATCTTCATATGACAAAGATTGAAAAGGATTTGTCAGTAGATTGTCGAAGTGATTCATGATGATGAAGTTAGCCTGCAGGTGCCCGGCCCGCTAGAGCGCGATGAGCCAAGTGAAGCTGGATGGGCACTTCTAATGTAACTCTATGGCAGCACCCAAGGGGCTTGAATTTTCAAGCTCTCCCCATAGATTTTGTGGTGACGTAGTGTTCCCATGAGTGACAGAACACTGAGCCAGTCACGGCGCAACTAGAGAACATTACCAACCCCTACACTGTGTATTTTCCGCTGGCTGCCCCACCACGGAAAGCACTGAGCTAGGCTGAAACACCTGCATTTTGGAGCTGCCTTACTCAAGAAAACAAAAAAGAGACCATGTTTGTATGGAACTTTATTAACTCAATTATAATTTTTTAAATATTGTTTGCAAACTGATATGTGACATGTATTAATGCCAAAATAATATGTAAAACCTGTGAATGTTGCCTCTGGATGAGAGAGAGAGAGAGAGAGAGAGAGATGTAGAGAAAGAGGGAGGGAAAGAGGGAGAGAGAGAGGAAGAGGGAGAGAGAGAGAGGAAGAGGGAGAGAGAGGACGTTGGCATACATCATTTATAAATGTCAATGGGAGACTATTTTAGTCCAATGTGAGCTCTGACGAAGGCCTTGAGGCCGGTACGTAAAGTTCAATAAAGAGCAGTGATACTAGCAAGAGCAGTGTGCAGATTTCTTCTTTTTTCTCATCTTATTCAATTATTACCATGCACCTGCAACAAAGATAGATCAGATGTGCGAGTGCCTTTTGAATATTGAGTCCAATGTGATTCAATTCCTTTCCTACTTCTCAAGGGTTCCATCTGTGTGTAAATGTCCCCATGAGCCTTATTCTCAGTTATCCTCAAGGGTTCTTTGGGAAGGCTGATGGTTCTATGTGGAACCATAATGACTCAAAGAACCCTTTGAGCTCTTCAATGTTCTTTACAGTTCACAAAAGGGTTCTTTGTTGTTTTAGTGATAA
Organism: Salmo trutta; assembly: GCF_901001165.1. Taxonomy (NCBI): domain Eukaryota; kingdom Metazoa; phylum Chordata; class Actinopteri; order Salmoniformes; family Salmonidae; genus Salmo; species Salmo trutta. The sequence goes on along the minus strand of NC_042974.1, from coordinate 55,914,843 downwards.
TTAAAATGTAGGGGAGGTGGCTTATTCAAATATTTTGGGGTCTGGTTTGCTCACAGCTCTTTTTGTGCAACTGTGAGTGAGAGTGTCATTCCAGTTTTCTGAGGTGTTGTGTTATGCCATCACATATTATATCTGACTGTGGTCAGTAATGGTGTTTTGTGAAAGACTCGTGTATGGCCTTGTGTCAATTAGGAGTGATTTTTATCGTTCGGTGGTTATCAATTCTCTTTTTAGGGATCCCCAGCTGTTCCAGAGGTAGCTCACTTGATTCAATTAACACAATAACACCTATGGAATTTTAACAACATAATATGGGCGTCTAACTGATTCCATGGAGGACCTCATGTCTGCTGTTTTCTGTTTTTACCTTTCAATTAAGAGCTAGACAACCAGGTGAGGGGAGTTCTTTACTAATCAATTACCTTAATTATCAAACAAGTCCAAGGGAGAACCCACAGACACTCAGCCGTCTGTGGAATGAGTTTGACACATGGGTTCTGAAGGATCTACAAATAACTTTTGAGATTGAGAATGGTTCTATTAGAACCTTTCTTGATAAATGTTATATAAAGAACCATATAAAAGGTTGTAACCATAGTGGAACCATTTTTGTGCTATATAGAACTTTTTTATGGTTCTTTATAGAACCTTAGGAAAGGGTTATTTATAGCACCATACAGGTTCCATTTAGAACTTTATGAGCATGGTTCAACATATAAAATGTTTTTTATTTAGCACCAAAAAGAGTTCCGCTATAGTTACCAACCAAATAACCCCTATCTGGTATTATTTAGAACCATTGTTTTATTGGTGTGTAAATGCTGCAGTCCTTGGTCACCAGTACGGTAACTACCCAGTGATAGGCCTAACCCAGTATGACACTTTACACTGCAGTATCAGTAGATAGTGGTTTGTGAAATTGCAGGGTCTGATTTTCTCTCTCTTGTTTTCTTCACCAGATAACGATGTGACTACAGAAGAGGACACTGAGGATGGACAGAAGACAGGAGGTTAGTGGCGGTTTCAGAGTTCGGTTTCAGAGTTCTGTTTTTTTCACCTTGACGTGAGATGCAATTCCACATTGAGTGTAGGTTATATGTGCACGTGTTGGAGATATCAAACAGTAATAAAAAGTCAAGGAAACACTCACACTGTGGTTGGAAAATACCACTTTTAGCCTTTTGACCTATGTCAGCACGTTTACATTTATATATGAATTTTCAGTACTCTGACTAAGGTTAGAATTCTGAAATGTTAGCATAATTAAAGAGGGATTGCTTTTCAAACAGTTTGTGTGTGTGTGTGTGTGAGAGAGAGAGAGAGAGAGAGAGAGAGAGAGAGAACCTGTGAAAATCCTAACACATTTATTTGATACATTCAAGGTGAGGGTAGGTAAGGGGTGGGAGATTGTGTCTGTCACAAAATGGAATGTTCATTCATTGGTGACAGACACAATTCCAGCAGTGACAAAATCAGTGGTAAAAATACCAGGTACACTCAGGTACAAAAAAAGGTGCTATCTAGAACCTAAAAGGGTTCTTCAACTGTCTCAATAGGAGAACACTTATTGGTTCCAGGTAGAATCCTTTTGGTTCCATAGAGGGTTCTACGTGGAAACCAAAATGGTTCGATCTTGAAGCAAAATGGGTTTTACCTGGAAAATTATTATCCTATGGGGACAGCCGAAGAACCCTTTTGAAACCCTATTTTCTAAGAGTACATTGTATTACAACAGTTACAGCCTCAGTTTATCCCCCTAGAAACACACACACCCACAAATTCCTACCATCCACCCCTATCTTCATCTGGCCTACCTATACAATACCCACAGACCATCTAAAGAACGTCACAAATAAACAACTGAAAACAGCTCAACACTGTGGGGCAGTACTTGCCGCCAGAGGGATACATACCTTCAAATTCTGGGTTGACATGTATCCCTCTGATGGTCAAGTGTTGGCCTATTTCAAGAAATTCCATTGGTTTGTGCAGAAAAAGTTTAAGATCTTTGATAGGCTGATGAGGAATTTGTGACCGGAAATAATCACTGCTACCTGGTACGGTTAGCATAGGGCTAACGTGTGCCAGGTTACCAGATGGGACCAGCTACAATGTAGCTTTCTATCACGCGACACTACGTCAACGCTTTAATTGGCCGATGCTTAAACTTAACCCCCTTAGAGTCAATGTCCTCATCCCGCAGAAATCAAATTAGCACAATACAAATATCTCCATATAAATCTGTCAGTTTTGGATGCATCTCAATCAACCACATCCGCCGATTTCGCACTTCCACATCTGCGGTGAAAGGTGACAGAGCTAGAGCGGTGTTAGTCAGACCATCGGTCTTCTCACAAAATCATCTGTAGCATCCAAACGGTTTGCCGTTTTGCTCTAAGACCCCCACAAGCTTATTGGGACCCGTCTGAAGTTGTTACCGCCGATCTGCCAACTTCTGTCTATAGCGGCCGAACAGTTTGGGCTACACACTAATATGACCTCTCTATGGAAAGGTGAGACTCTCACGAACATGTATAAGTCGGTTGTTCTAGGATGCCCACAGCCCTCATAAGACACGTCTGAATGTCCCCGAGTACCAGTTGAAAAATGAATGGAAGTATATATAGAGACTGTTTAGTGTAATAAATAAGGGGTTAAATACATGTCCAAAAATATAACAAATGTTTCCTGATCTTTCTTATATCTCTCAGATATAGGGCAGACACTTCAGAACAAACTTCCTTTTGACGTTTTTTTGGGACTATCTGTTGTTTCATGTAGTGTATCTGTTATTCAATGCGTTTGTATGGGCTAATAGCAGTAAGGCCCCAAAAATACCTGCAAAACACCCGTCTCAACATCAACAGTGAAGAGGCGACTCCGGGATGCTGGCCTTCTAGGCAGAGTCCTCTGTCCAGTGTTCTTTTGCCCGTCTGAATCTTTTCTTTTTATTGGCCAGTCTGAGATATGGCTTTTTCTTTGCAACTCTGCCTAGAAGGCCAGCATCCCGGAGTCGCCTCTTCACTGATGACGTTGAGACTTGTGTTTTGCGGGTACTATTTAAGGAAGCTGCCAGTTGAGGACTGTTTCTTAAACTAGACACTCTAATGTACTTGTCCTCTTGCTCAGTTGTGCACCGGGGCCTCCCACTCCTCTTTCTATTCTGGTTAGAGCCAGTTTGTGCTGTTCTGTGAAGGGAGTAGTACACAGCGTTGTACGAGATCTTCAGTTTCTTGGCAATTTCTCGCATGGAATAGCCATCGTTTCTCAGAACAAGAATAGACTGACGAGTTTCAGAAATAAGTACTTTGTTTCTGGCCATTTTGAGCCTGTACTCGAACCCACAAATGCTGATGCTCCAGATACTCAACTAGTCTAAAGATGGATAGTTTTATTGCTTCTTTAATCAGCACAACACTTTTCAGCTGTGCTAACATAATTGCAAAAGGGTTTTCTAATGATCAATTATCCTTTTAAAATGATAAACGTAGATTAGCTAACACAACGTGCCATTGGAACACAGGAGTGATGGTTGCTGATAATGGGCCTCTGTACGCCTATGTAGATATTCCATAAAAAAAATCGGTATATTTCTGAGCAATTTGATGATATTTTAATGGCAAAAAAAAAAGTGTTTTTCTTTCAAAAACAAGGAAATTTCTATGTGACTCCAAACTTTTGAACGGTAGTGTATATTTTTTTTAAGAGGATGTCCAGGAATTGGGAGAAGATGGAGCAAGATGAAACTTGGCTGACATTCTGCACATTTTCTTATCGATGAAACATTCAAGCACAATACAGTTTTCTCTTCCCAAAACAAAAATCTATTACAAACAGAGTGCGCTAAGTTTTGTATACTTGACCCTTTCTAAAAGTTTTTTCCAAATTGTGTTGTTTAGAAAGGAGTGCAAGGGCGAATTTAGTTATTGCACACACGCACACTTCACATCGTAAGCTTGGCACACCTGTATTTGGGGAGTTTCTCCCATTCTTCTCTGCAGATCCTCTCAACCTCTGTCAGGTTGGATGGGGAGCGTCACTGCACAGCTATTTTCAGGTCTCTCCAGAGATGTTCGATCGGGTTCAAGTCCGGGCTCTGGCTGGGCCACTCAAGGACATTCAGAGACTTGTCCCGAAACCACTCCAGCGTTGTCTTGGCTGTTGTCCTGTTGGAACGTGAAACTTTGCCCCAGTCTGAGGTCCTGAGCACTCTGGAGCAGGTTTTCATCAAGGATCTCTCTGTACTTTGCTCTGTTCATCTTTCCCTCGATCCTGACTAATCTCCCAGTCCCTGCCACTGAAAAACATCCCCACAGCATAACGTTGCCACCACCGTGCAATGTTTAACCAGGACTTGATGCTTGGCATTCATGCCAAAGTGTTCAATCTAGGTTTCATCAGACCAGAGAATCTTGTTTGTCATGGTCTGAGAGTCTTTAGGTGCCTCCAAGCGGGCTGTCATGTGCCTTTTACTGAGGAGTGGCTTCCGTCCTGCCACTCTACCATAAAGGCCTGATTAGTGCAGTGCTGCAGAGATTATTGTCCTTCTGGAAGGTTCTCCCATCTCCACAGAGGAACTCTGGAGCTTTGTCAGAGTGACCATCGGGTTCTTCACATCCCTGATCAAGGCTCTTCTCCCAGATTGCTCAGTTTGGCCGGACGTGCAGCTCTAGGAAGAGTTGGTGGTTCCAAATTTCTTCCATTTAAGAGTGATGGAGGCCATTGTGTTCTTGGGAACCTCCAATGCTGCAGACATTTTTTGGTACACTTCCCCAGATCTGTGCCTCGACACAATCCTGTCTCGGAGCTCTACAGACAATTCCTTCAACCTCATGGCTTGATTTTTGTTCTGACATGCACTGTCAACTGAAGGACCTTATACAGGCAGGCATGTGCCTTTTCAAATCATGTCAAATCAATTGAATTTACCACAGTTGGACTCCAATCAAGTTGTAGAAACATCTCAAGGATGATCAATGGAAACAGGATGCACCTGAGCTCAATTTCGAGTCTCGTAGCAAAGTGTGAATACTTATGTAAATAAGGTAAAAACCTGTTTTCGCTTTGTTATTATGGGGTATTGTGTGTAGATTACTGAGAAAAAAATCATATTTCATCCATTTTAGAATAAGGCTCTAACGTAACGAAATGTGGGAAAAGGAAAGGGGTCTGAATACTTTCCGAAGGCACTGTAGTTTATCTGGTATGAACAGATGCTGCCTCTACAGATAGAGAAGTGCTTGCTGTATGTATTTGCGAGGGAAGAGAAAGTTTACAGCAAATGTGGTATATGTGAACTTCTGGTAAGTTGCTTCATGAAGTCTATCATTGAATACCTGTCTAAGCCTATATAAGCTCTAGAGCTCTGAACTTACTTTGTATGTCCTGTCTGTTGTTGTCATGCAACCAATCAGAGTGAGAGTGAGAGTGAGAGTGAGAGTGAGAGAGAGAGAGAGAGAGAGAGAGAGAGAGAGAGAGAGCGAGAGAGAGAGAGAGAGAGAGTCTGACTGACTGACTGACTTTTGGTTTTATTGTCTGTCTCAGGAAGTGTTTTTAGATTATATTATATTGTAGTGAGATGTGGGCCCCCAACCGTCTGCTATCCTTCAATTCACCCAAACACTTTTAGATGTGGGATGAACTGTGTGCTATCCATCTATCCACCCAAACACTTTTAGATGTGGGCCCCACACTGTGTGCTATCCATCTATCCACCCAAACACCTTTAGATGTGGGCCCCCAACTGTGTGCTGTCCACCCAAACACTTTTACATGTGGGATGAACTGTGTGCTATCCATCTATCCACCCAAACACTTTTAGATGTGGGCCCCAAACCGTGTGCTATCCATCTATCCACCCAAACACTTTTAGATGTGGGCCCCAAACCGTGTGCTATCCATCTATCCACCCAAACACTTTTAGATGTGGGATGAACTGTGCGCTATCCATCTATCCACCCAAACACTTTTAGATGTGGGCCCCAAACCGTGTGCTATCCATCTATCCACCCAAACACTTTTAGATGTGGGCCCCAAACTGTGTGCTATCCATCTATCCACCCAAACACTTTTAGATGTGGGATGAACTGTGTGCTATCCATCTATCCACCCAAACACTTTTAAACCTTTACATTCTTTACATTCATCCACATTATTTACCGATTATGTTTCCAATAGGATTCCTTTATAACGTGAACATAAAGGGCAATTTTGTAAGCTTAGTTAAAATGTGATACAGAGTGATCCAAGAGGCACAGAATGACTGAATCATAGAGATTGTACCTCATAGTTAACATTATCTGAGGGATGTTTTCTATTTGTTTCCTTTCATAAACTGGGTGGTTCGAGCCCTGAATGCTAATTGGCTGACAGCCGTGGTATATCATACTGTATACCACAGGATGACAAAACATTACTTTTTACTGCTCTAATTAAGTTGGTAACCAGTTTATAATAGCAATAAGGCACCTCAGGTGTTTGTGTATATGGCCAATATACCACGGCTAAGGACTGTATCCAGGCACCTCGTGTTGCGTCGTCCTTCCAAGATGTAGTCCCGACACAAATCTAGGGTTGCTACCCAAGCCGACTGCTCGTTCGTTCTATTGGTTCAGTTTCTAGAGACGCGACTCAGTCATTCAGTCTTTTTGTTCTGTATCTATGGACGCGACTCAGTCATTCAGTCTTTTTGTTCTGTATCTATGGACGCGACCCAGTCGTTCGTTCTAAATGTTCCATTGCATACTGGCTGGCAACGTTCTTATCCCTTGCTTGCTAGCTAGCCAACTACTGCTAACTTACAGTCACATTAAGAAGTGCCACCAGAATAACAACAAAGTAGCTACATTTGCATTTGTTTAAGCTGTTTTCTAGTGACATTTATTTGAAATACATCCATAATAATGAGCTACTGAGGCGGGATTTCACCTGGCATAGAAAATGTGCTCACTCGTCAGAACACTCAGAGGAGCTAGCCAACAACACAGCTAACACAATCACTTCAAACTAAAGCTGGAAAGACTGCAAACTAGCTGCACTTTTCAGTTTACATTTCTTTGTATATAACCATAAAACGGATTCATGATTTTGACTGGCTGAGAAACGCTGCCTGTCTGTCTTGTCCTTACTCCCGACACGTTCATTACTATGAGACAGCTGGAGATCGAATTTGAATATTGAAACAATGTTGCAAATATCGGAGAGACAGACAGCAAGGTTTATACAAATCTCTGCTGTTGAAAACTAAATGTTAGTCTAAAAGAAATGTGAGATAATGTCTAGATGCTTTTTACAGTGGAAATCAAGTTTATAAAGTGCCTGGCTGGGCTGATGAGACAGTGGATTGCTCAGTCAGATGTAACAGAGTAAATAGGCATTTTAACGTCATAGATTTAGCCGGTAGTAACTTGTGGAACAGACACCGGCTGGAATGCGGTTTTAACCAATCAGGATTAGACTCACCCATTGTATAAATGGGCCATATACCACACCCCCCCGGGCCTTATTGCTTAAATATCTCATCTACCATAGCCAAATGCTCCCATCAGCTCCAAATATCAACTGTATCAACCACACTCCCACTGACATTATCCAACATAAAACATCATTCCCAGCCCTGTGTTGTCTTCCCTCTACTCCTCTCCCAAGTCGCCCCCCCATACCCCTCCCAGTCTTGCCCAGTGCCCGGTTCAGCCCTTGTTTGATGGTGACGGCTGTCTGAGTTAGTGCCAGCCACTGGCCCTTTCATACTGTTCCATCAGCCAGGGGTTGATTCAGAGCTGGGCTGGAGCTGGTTCAAGGGTTGCTATCCGCTGGTTCTCAAGTGGCCAAGGTGCTTTTGTTCCAGACTCAGCTCTGGACAATGGCCTCAAAGTCTCTGTATAACCCTTTCATGCTATTTGAGACTTGCCATAATGTGTGATAATATGTATCACGCAACTGATACCTATCCTTCTTGTTGCAGGCACGTCCCCTTCTAAGGAATCCAGAAGCAAGAATCAGAGTGAAGACCGCCATGATGACGGTAAGGGAGTGTGTGTTCTAGTATCAACTTTTTGCATGGATTGCATTTTTGTGTGTGTGTAGTAGCATATTTACAGTACAGTTGTTTCTCTCTCTCTGTGTGTGTGTATGAGTGAGAGTGCGTGCAAGCGTGTGTGCACGCTTGCTTGCATGCAATCATTCATGGTCAGTATCCCTAATCTCCATCTCTCCCCTGTGCCAAGTTCCTCTCTGTGGAAATGAATACAGGATGAAGCCGGGAGGTTTTATAAAGAATGTTTTCTTTCAGGGGAAACTTATTTAAGAAGCATTATCAGGCTATTCTGCAGTTTCAGGCCCTTTGGATGTGTAATATTGAAACAATTATAGGCCTCTCCAGTAAGATGGACCAGAGATAATTAGATTCTTACACTGGAGGGCGTCGTAAGGCAATTAGCTTGGCACACCATCCATTTGGCTCCAAGCTTATGGTTGGGGGGGGGGGGATTTTTTTAAAAGATATCTACTACAGTGATGTTTTCTTTGGGGAAATAATCGCTCTACCGCTACCACTTGATTGTAGTCTAAAGCACACGCATTAGACACACACACACACACACACACACACACACTCAGATAGCCGCCAAGGCTGGAAAAGATAGATAGCTAGTGAAGCTGCTTCAAGGGCACCAATGCATTGTAATCTAATTGAACAAAACACTGACTAACACCTCCTCAGATCTCGCAGGCACACACACACACACACACACACACACACACACACAGTCACACACACACGCACCTCCTCACATCTCTCAGGCTACACTCGTTGTATCACTACCTCTGCCGTAATCCATAGCCATAATAATTAAATATGATTCACAAATTCAATCACAGGAATTATGGAGCGTAAGTATTTAGTAATAATCTTTATAAATCCTAATTTATCAGGCCTGCTGGATGCTTAATGGCAGCTAATCCACAGACAAAAGGCCTTGGCACAGTCACTCTAGACATTTTAGAACACGGGAAAATAACACTCCTTCAGCCAACCTCTTACACACGATCCAGTATGAATTTAGAGATTGTTCTGTGCTGTAAAGGTGTAATTGTATTTAAAGGAAATATGAATTAGTCAGGTTTAATGTGATTCTGTGATGTACTGTAAAGGCTGGGTTGATGTACTGGCTCTAATTTAAATGACCTAAACTTGTCATTTGCTCTAGCACAGGAACAGAACCATAGTTTGCCAGTGCTGTGATAAAATATTGTGTAAAACAATGAATTTTAAGAATTTATCTGCACTGTATGTTTGTTAGCTAGCTAGCCAGACAGTTTAAGAGGAAGGATACCATACATGTTTTAAATTAACTGCCAATATGCCAACATTAAATTCAAACAATGCGGTCAATCCACAGACATACACTAGCTGAAATCAGTCGATGATAGGATTTATACAATGGGTGGGTTTAATCCTGAATGCTGATTGGTTAAAACCGTATTCCAGCCAGTGACTATTCCACAAGTTACCACTGGGTAAGTCTATGACGTTAAAATGCCTATTTACACTGTACCATCAGACTTCGCAATCCACTGTCTCATCAGTCCAGCCAGGCAATATATAAACTTGATCTCCACTGTAAAACGCATCTAGACATGATCTCGATCTATATTATCTTAAGTTGAAGTCGGAAGTTTACATACACCTTAGCCAAATACATTTAAACTCAATTTTTCACAGTTCCTGACATTTAATCCTTGTAAATATTCCCTGTCTTAGGTCAGTTAGGATCACCACTTTATTTTAAGAATGTGAAATGTCAGAATAATAGTAGAGAGAATCATTTATTTCTGCTTTAATTTCTTTCATCACATTCCCAGTGGGTCAGAAGTTTACATACACTCAATTAGTATTTGGTAGCATTGCTTTTAAATTGTTTAACTTGGGTCAAAGGTTTTGGGTAGCCTTCCACAAGCTTCCCACAATAAGTTTGGTGAATTTTGCCTATTCCTCCTGACAGAGCTGGTGTAACTGTTTGTAGGTCTCCTTGCTCACACACGCTTTTTAGTTTCTGCTCACAGATTTTCTATAGGATTGAGGTCAGGGCTTTTGTGACGGCCACTCCAGTACCTTGAATTTGTTGTCCTTAAGCCATTTTGCCACAACTTTGGAAGTATGCTTGGGGTCATTGTCCATTTGGAAGACCCATTTGCGACCAAGCTTTAACTTCCTGACTGATGTCTTGAGATGTTGTTTCAATAAATCCACCTAATTTTCCTTCTTCTTGATGACATCTATTTTGTGAAGTGCACCAGTCCCTCCTGCAGCAAAGCACCCCCACAACATGATGCTGCCACCCCCGTGCTTCCCGGTTGGGATGGTGTTCTTCGGCTTGCAAGCCTCCCCCTTTTTCCTCCAAACATAACTATGGTCATTATGGCCAAACAGTTCTATTTTGTTTCATCAGACCAGAGGACATTTCTCAAAAAAGTACGATCTTAGTCCCCATGTGCAGTTGCAAACCGTAGTCTGGCTATTTATGGCGATTTTGGAGCAGTGGCTTCTTCCTTGTTGAGCGGCCTTTCAGGTTATGTCAGTATAGGACTTGTTTTACTGTTGATATAGATACTTTTGTACCTGTTTCCTCCAGCATCTTCACAAGGTCCTTTGCTGTTGTTCTGGGATTGATTTGCATTTTTCGCGTTGTCCAGACCGCACCACCCTTTGGAGAGCCTTGTGGTTGAGGGCGGTGCAGTTGCCGTATCAGGCGTTGATACAGCCTGACAAGATGCTCTCGATTGTGCATCTGTAAAAGTTTGTCAGGGTTTTAGGTGACAAGACACATTTCTTCAGCCTCCTGAGGTTGAAGAGGCGCCTTCTTCACCACACTGTCTGTGTGGGTGGAACATTTCAGTTTGTCTATGATATGTACACCGAGGAACTTAAAAGTTTCCACCTTCTCCACTACTGTCCCTTCGATGTAGATGGGGGGTGCTCCCTCTGCTGTTCCCTGAAGTCCACGATCTATGACGTGACTTTAAGTTAGCAGTAGTAGGCTAGCTAGCAAGCAGTAGATAAGAACGTTGCCAGCCAGTATGGCAATAGAACATTTAGAACGAACGAGTGGGTCGCGTCCATAGATGCAGAACAAAAAGCATGAACGACTGGGTTGCGTCCATAGATACAGAACAAAAAGACTGAACGACTGGGTCGTGTCTCTGGTAACCGAACCGATAGAACGAACGACCAGCCGGCTTGGGTAGCAACCTTAGATTTATTTTGGGACTATATCTTGTGGAAAGAGGAAATAGTATGAATAAATTATTCAAAAGAAAGTGTTTAATGAAAATGTGTCAATCAATATTTGAATATATTGGTAACCCGTTGTATAAAAGTAATAATGCCCTCAAAGCCGGTGTTTGGAGGATATATTGACACGGTTTGCCATCACCCATGCTACTAAATCCTCTAAACACCGGCTTCTCTGGCATTATCACTTAATTAGAACAAGTTATAAATGCAAAAGTATACTGATATTGTATCATACTCACAGCTTTCCAAGAAAACTCAAATTGAGGCATTTATGGTCTGTTTACATATATTTTAGAGGCTATTTTACAGAAAATGTGCATAAAATCTATATAAACTGTATTTATAATTATATGACAAGTTTAAATTCAACCACATCTTGGTTTCATCACAAAACCGGAGAGTAACCTCTGTCCGGTGAAGTCCACAAAGCATATTACATGCAACAAGCAAATTAATGTTGCCAACATTTTCGGACCACTAAACAACTATTGATTTTAGAACCACAGAGAGTTACTGCAAGTCACAAAGAAAATAGGAGCTGCCTCCACTATTCCAGCACCATTCAACTTCAACATTTCAACATCATCAAATCACCTCTGCTTAGTCTAATACAGTAACAACTAAAAGATACCAAAAACAATCTAGTCCAATCAACGTCAGCGTGTGTGTGTGTGTGTGTGTGTGTGTGTGTGTGTGTGTGTGTGTGTGTGTGTGTGTGTGTGTGTGTGTGCGTGCGTGCGTTCATGCAAGTAGAAAAACATGTTGATTCACCCTACTTGTAGAGAAACGCCAATGCCCTCCTCCTCTCGTTCCTAATGATGAACTGGTCTGACTCTGTCATATAGTACACTATTTTATGTTTTGTTGTCCTAGGCTACGTGGCTAAAATGCTTGCTCGCTAGCCGAACTTCCTTTCATGGGCAACGTTTGCTAGTTAACATTAGCCGTCTACATCTAGCTGCATATTTAATTCCATCCTCAGGCCAAGGGCACAATGTATGAATTTATGGTTGGATCAGAATCGCAGTTCTAATCATTGGCCACTGAGAAGTAAAATGATAAGTCCAAATCTCCATCCATGGCTAATTTAGGAATGGACCAATTTTAGCTAGCTAGCCACCGGAGGACAACAACACAACGAGATGTTTCTGTCAGTGACGTATTGCTCTCGATGTGACGTGATTGGAGTGAAGCCAAATCCAAGCTGGCTTCCCTTGACACTTTTTTTTGGTGCTCCCGGACCATTCACAGTTGAGCTCACTCAGTTTAGCTGAATGCTGATTGGCTATTATTTGATACTTTTTTATCAAGGGAGTCCAAATGCTCGCTGGCTTCCCTTGGATCCATGAATACAAGCCACTGATTGTAGGGCAGTACATGTACATTGAACAACACAGCAGCTTGTCTGCGTATTTTTTTCTTCTTCTGTATAACAAAACATTTACGAAGAAGTTGGCTCTTTTATACTGGGGGTCAATGGGAAAGAATGCTTGTTTTCTTCAATTTGTGGGCGTGGTCAAGGGGGAATTCCTTATTATTACGTGAATATTGACTCTCAAAATTCATTCCATTTAGACTTTGGATTTCTTCCTGACAACAACGGCTGCCATTTTCACCCCATTATGAAACTTTGAGGGTTTATGACATAGCCCGTTTAGCAATTAAATAAGATCTCTACGGGGCTATATAGAACCCTTTTTAAGGTTCTTTATAGAACCTTTATGGAGAATGGTTCTATAAAGAACCTTACTCAATATCAAAGGTTATTTTTAGATCCTTTTGAAGAACCATCATGTTTTTTTTATTCTGGTCAGCCACATTATATCCAAAAAATTCCTTAGGTGTTATTATTGTGTTCATGGACAAGTTAAATCAGGTGTGCTAGCCCTGCAACAGTGGGGGCTCCCTGAGGAGAGAATTGAGAACCACTGATTTAGTCAGCTTTTCTCAATTGACACAGTCACCGTAAATAATCATAGTAATATCACAGATAGAACAATGAGACCGATATTTCACCGGATGTATAAATATGATGCATCCGCTTGGTGGATGGTAGTGAGAGGAAGCCCAGCAGCCGGCAGTGGAAGAAGATTTTAGCCTACATTCTGCAAAATGTCTCATCGATGAAACATTTGATCTCAGTACAGTTTTCTGTTCCCAAAACTAGAGTCTGGTATGAACAGAGTGGACAATTGTTTGTAAACTTTAGCCTTTGCCAAAGTTGTAAAAAATCGCGTTGTTTAGGAGTACAAAAGCGAATTGAGTTACTGCACACGCGCACTTCACAGAGTAGGTGTTCCCTAACGGAAATATGCAGATGCATGCTAGAATGGTCCAATTGGATCTCGTTAGCTCGTGCTTGGCTCTGCCCACATCCTTGCTTGTTCTGCCCACTGTGACTCATCTGTTCCCATTGGAAACGACAGGCTGTGGTCTATCTTGGTTCAGTTATACAAATCTTTGGTAATATTTAATGTGTACGTCTTCTTCTTCTTTGGTATTATGGCAGTCCGCAAACAAATTTTGAAGGTGCATGCTGCCACCTAATGTATTGGCTGTGTACCAGCCTACTAATCTGTAGTATGACTTCATTACACTTTGTGAAAAAGTTGCCCTACAAACTAACCCTACATCCATTTAAACCCAATCACTATTCCACTACTTTGGCCCCATCTAATCCCACAACTGGCCAGCAGCCTCGGAGGACAGGACACTGTCGTTCAAAACACCTTGTAACTCTTCTGCAGTAAAATCTCGTACACCCAAGTACTTCTCTGCATCTGCCACCACAACATCTATCTTCTGTGATTTATGTTCCATTCCTGCGGTAAAGTTGTCCAGAAACGCCAAAAAACCAACCTTACTGAAGCACATGCTTTTCCTATCACTCTCTATTGACCTCAGCCTACTTACAGGAATCCCCTTAGGACCCCATCCTCCTCTACTACTCTCTATAAAATGGCCATATATAAAGTATATATTTTTAATACAGACTAGCTAAAAAATAAGTGAAAATGTACAAATTATCCAATGGATTATGATCATTTTCAGGGTAAAAAGTGGAGGTGCCAAACATACGTTTGTACCCGCTAATTTTAATTTGCTCCATGGCTCAGGGGGAGACAAGGCTGTTTGGCACATCTCAGTCACGAAGAGGAAGAACTTTGCAGCTGTTTCTGATTAATAAACAATGCCATGCTGGTGGTTGGTAATATTCAAATAAAAAGCCCGGAAAATAATTTGTATGTCATATCATATGAAAATACACTGCAATCACACAGATTTGCATGAAGTGAGCAGTTCAGATTTGTCACTTCAAGCCCAAATATTTCATACTTTGACTAAAACGATGACTTATTGACTTAAAATCATTGTGCAACATCATGGGTAAGCTCTGGTCATCGTCTTTCAGCTCGAAAAAGTGGAAGAGAGAGGAGAGCGAGAGAGACAAACACACCAGAATGTTCCTCTGACCGGAATATCGGCTGTCATTTTCTGTTTGTTTTCCCACAATTCTTCATGTTGAATCTGCGAAAAGGACCAGCGTTAGCTGGCATACAGCAGGTCGTCGCTACAACACAACTCTGATGACAGCAAGCGATAGAAGACCCATGTGGAATTCTTTAGGGCTCCCACCCAGCCTACTAGAGACAGCATCAGAGACTTGGTCTTTACTCCGGTACACGATCTACACACGCAGCCTGATTCCGTGGGTGCGTCCCAAATGGCACCCTGTTCCCTAAATAGTGCACTACCTAAATAGTGGGCTATGCACTCGTTATAGTTATTTTATTGTGTTACTTTTTATTATTTTTTACTTTAGTTTATTTGGTAAATATTTTCTTAACTCTTCTTGAACTGCATTGTTGGTTAGGGGCTTGTCAGTAAGTATTTCACGGGAAGGTCTACATATGTTGTGACGAATACATTTTGATTTGATTTGCACTACATAGGAAATAGGGTGATATTTGAGTCGCAGCCCCTGATTCTTTGTCTCATGGGGGGACTAATGTACAATCCTCCTGATGTGCTGTGATGACCTGCTTTGTGATGTAATTGTCATAAAATCCAAGAACAGGATACAGAGAAAGAGAGGGAGAAAGAGAGCGATGGAGGAAGAGAGAGGGCAGGAGGGAGAGAGAGAGGGGAGAGGCTGAGAATGAGAAAGACAGAAAGAGAGGGGAGAGTGGCTGAGTAGAAGAGCGAGGCAACTGAGAAAGACACTTTAACCAGAGGCTTGATAAAGAGACAATGTCACAGGCCAGTTGGCATGCAGCAGTATCACTCTTCTTTCTCTATTATACAGTATAGACAAATGATCAGATGTCACAAGACAGAACTGGAGCAGGACACAGCCAAAGTTCGATCCCCTAACTGTTTACTTAGCACACAGCAGAATACACGAGAGAAAGGGAAAATGAGATAGACGGATGAGAGAGAGGGAGAAGATAGGTCGTCATTGTTAATAATAATTTGTTCTTAATTGACTTACCTGTGTAAATAAAGGTGAAATAAAAATATACAAAAAATAGGCGATTGAGGGAAAAGATAGGCAGAGTGAACGATGACAGGAGTTGGTTTAAGTGATGCAGAAGGATACTAAGTAGAACTATATAGCGTTCTTCAGTTTATCCCCATAGGGGAACCCTTTATCTAGGGTTCTCCCTAGAACCCTTTATGTAAGGTTCTTCATAGAACCCCCTGTATATGGTTATACCTTAAATTATTTATGACAATACATTATTACATATATCTTAAGGCCTTTCTTTCAGGGCCTAGTTATACCATAGCACAGTGGTGTTAGGAAACTCCTAGTTTACAGGCCACATCAGGCCTGCAATTCACATTATGCTGGCTGGCAAAGTGAACCCAGCCAGATATCCAACAGTTTAATTAGATTTTTTCAGAATGACTGCCAGTGTTAGGGTCATTGTGCGGAGACTACCTAAGCCATTTAAACTGGAACAACCATTTCAGTATCGGGTGCAAAAAACCTAACTGATTAGATTAGTTTAGAAACGTTTATGTTATTTCTCTTTGTGTAGCATAAGATTAATCAATCAATCAATGTAAATGCAAAAACACAGATATTAAAAACAATTCTAAAAATCTACCTGCAGTAGAGCATGCTGAGTAATGATAATGATTATGGTGAAAGTTTGCCTACTCATCTGAAACATGATATTTTTATAAATCAAGGTTAAAATATTGCTATGTGCGCTCCGCATTTTCCTCAAATGGTCGCCTCATTCAGATAAAGATTAAATGTACCTTGTTTATTGTGTCGTATTCCCCCTGCTGGCTGGCTAAGACTCACTCCAGGCTGTCAGTTGTCACTTCACTTTTCAGAGCGTGAGGGAGTGTGAGCCCACGGCAAAGATGCATGATGACTCTGCAGTGTGATTGGTCAATAATCTAACACATCTAGGGTGTGTTGTGTGGCTATTAACTCATTCATTTCAGGAATTGACACATAATGTGTTGGAAAATGTTGTCAACACAGTGTTTAAAGTAACACAACATGTGCCGTCCCTAACTAGACACACGGATGTGTTAAAAAAGAACACATTGTTTCTGAGTGTACATTTCTCCTCAATAAAGAAGTTATCAGCAAAGACAGAGCTAGTAGGAAAAAATACATGTATTACTTTTTAATGTGGGGAGAGAATTAAACTGAGAGGCTTTATTTATGCCACATACACTCACTCACACACACACACACACACACACACACACACACACACACACACACACACACGTGCGCGCGCACAAACACACGCACACTCACACAAAAACACACACACACACACACTCACTCACACACAAACATCTATTCCCTTACCAGTACAGTATAGGCAGCCACTGTAGCCAGTAGCCTGTTTGGCCTTACATAGACAGGCTTCCTTCTGTGTTCAAACAAGCTCAGTGCAGACATGGAGAATCAATGGCTTCTCCCCCTATGACGTCTGGCTTTCCCAGCGCGCCGCGCAGTGACGCACATGCTCACACGTGCACAGACACAACCGTCGCATATAACCACAGCTGCTGGTCGTAGCGCTCAGAAGCACTTTCTATTTGGCCAATTTCTCAGTGTGCTTTTCACCCATGCTTTGTCCGACGCTAAGGTTGGCTGGAAAGAAGAGCAGACAGAGAGACAGTGTTTATGGCAGAGAGTCATGGGTGAAGGGAGTGTCGGAGGGAGATGTGGATAGGTGTGTGTTGGAAGGGGTGTAGGTTGTTGCCATAGGCAGCTATCTCACTGTAAAGGTTTTATATTCTACACACATCCTAATGCCTCTCACACAAACCCAGCGGAAACCCCCAACTGGAAGTGCATCAGTCTCTCCTCAACATTAGAGAGTAAAGTGGTGTTATCTACTGATGCTGAAAGCTATGTCACTCAGGTGGATTCATCCATTTGTAGACCCTTCTGTCACACACACATGCTAAGGACCTAGCGTAGCACACACAGCAGAGACTATTTATAGCTAGAGTTCCACAACAGTAGATATTGAATATGATTTCTCCACAGGCCTTAGCTAGTCTCCTGATTAACTCCCTGCCTATGTATCTGCATCCTGCTGCTTGCTGACGGTCCTACATGAGCATATTAGGGGCACATTCTTAACAATATACAAGCAGTTCTATGAGCCTCTCATTCCTAGCAGTATTGTACGTCCCAACCACTGACATACACTACCGTTCAAAAGTTTGGGGTCACAGAAATGTTCTTGTTTTTTAAAGAAAAGCACATTTTGTTGTCATCAAATTGATCAGAAATACAGTGTAGACATTGTTAATGTTGTAAATGACTATTGTAGCTGGAAACGGCTGTTTTTAATGGATATCTACATAGGCCTACAGAGGCCCATTATCAGCAACCATCACTCCTGTGTTCCAATGGCACGTTGTGTTAGCTAATCCAAGTTTTTCATTTTAAAAGGCTAATTGATCATTAGAAACCCCTTTTGAAATTATGTTAGCACAGCTGAAAACTGTTGTCCTGATTAAAGAAGCAATAAAACTACTTAGACTAGTTGAGTATCTGGATCATCAGCATTTGTGGGTTCGATTACAGGCTTAAAATGGTCAGAAACAAAGCACTTTCTTCTGAAACTCGTCAAAAAAAAGTCATTTACAACATTAACAATGTCTACACTGTATTTCAGACCAATCTGATGTTATTTTAATGGACAAAACATTTGCTTTTCTTTAAAAAACAAGGACATTTCTAAGTGACCCCAAACTTTTGAACGGTAGTGTACATGCATACTGTCCTATGAGCCTCTGATTCCTAGTGGTGCTGTACGTCCAAACCACTGACATATATTCATACAGTCCTATGAGCCTCTGATTCCTAGTGGTACTGTACGTCCAAACCACTGACATATATTCATACAGTCCTATGAGCCTCTCATTCCTAGTGGTACTGTACGTCCAAACCACTGACATATATTCATACAGTCCTATGAGCCTCTCATTCCTAGTGGTGCTGTACGTCCAAACCACTGACATATATTCATACAGTCCTATGAGCCTCTCATTCCTAGTGGTACTGTACGTCCAAACCACTGACATATATTCATACAGTCCTATGAGCCTCTCATTCCTAGTGGTGCTGTACGTCCAAACCACTGACATATATTCATACAGTCCTATGAGCCTCTCATTCCTAGTGGTGCTGTACGTCCAAACCACTGACATATATTCATACAGTCCTATGAGCCTCTCATTCCTAGTGGTGCTGTACGTCTAAACCACTGACATATATTCATACAGTCCTATTAGTATGTTGTAAATCTGAAGTGAACTAGAGTGAAGTGCAAAACCCTTCATCCAGATACACACTGAATGCAGTAGGTACAGACTCAAACATTTGTTTCAAAAAGCATACAACATTTTTGAATTGTGTAAGTTATTTTGTCTGCACAGGGGAATCATATCCCCTCATCCTTTACTTTAATTAAGATGGGGAGGACGAGTCACGGTGTTGCTTTGTCCTATTAGTGACACACAGACAACACACACGCACACACACAACAAACACGCACACACACACCTTCCCTGCTCCTATTGTGTAGAATGGTATTTTAGAATCTATTTTCATCAATATCTCAACAAACTACAGTAAGAGTTATTTCACCTGCGTATAGCATTTGGAGGAAACAATGTGACAATACTGCCCCCTGCAGGTGAAAGCTAGTAACTGTAAGATACAGTGGTGTCACTACAATGTGGTGGGTTATAATAGGGTCCGTGCTATCTGAGATCCTTGTGACATCCCTACCCCATTGAAGTTGACATTTAAAAGGGTTAGGGTTAGGGTCACTTAAGGGTTATGTTATGGTTAAGGTAAGGGTTAAGGTTAGGGTTTAGGGTGGGACCACAAGAGGTTGGTGGCACCTTAATTGGGGAGGATAATGTGATAATGGCTGGAGTGGAATTAGTGGAATGGTATCAAATATGCCATTCCATTGACTCCTTTCCGGCCATTATTATGAGTCGTCCTCCCCTCAGCAGCCTCCACTGGTATGGACGT
Source organism: Salmo trutta (assembly GCF_901001165.1). Lineage (NCBI taxonomy): Eukaryota > Metazoa > Chordata > Actinopteri > Salmoniformes > Salmonidae > Salmo > Salmo trutta. The sequence goes on along the minus strand of NC_042974.1, from coordinate 55,895,011 downwards.
CCCAAGGATCCCGGATAGCACAAACCTTTAGTAATAGTGATCCTTGCAATATCACACACGGAAGGTGTCCTAAATTCTATATAGTGCACCGCATTTGAACAGGGCCCATAGGGCTCTGGTCAAAAGTAGTGCACAATATAGGGAATTGGGTGCTAGGGTGCCATTTGGGACACATCCACTGAATCAGTTTGAAATGTACTGAGCAAATGTATGTTTTTGTCATTGTGTCCTTGTATACTCAGACAGAAAATATTCATGTTTGCCAGATTCAGAAAGAGTGATAACAGTGCTATTGGATGAAGTGTATGGCAACTACATGTGTTTACCCATGAATGATATGAAAAACAAATTCTGATTGGCTGGGCCTGGCTCCCCAGTGGATGGGCCTGGCTCCCCAGTGGCTGGGCCTATGCACTACCAGGCCCACCATGGCTGCACACCCTGCCCAGTTATGTGAAGTCCATAGATTAGGGTCTAATGAATTATATGAACTGTTAACTCAGTAAAATCTTTGAAATTGTTGTATGTTGTGTTTATATTTTTGTTCAGTATAGATAGACACAGCATTGTTGGAAACACAAATACATCTCCACCTGATGTGACAAGACAGACAAGACAATATATAACTTTTCTATCTTAGGCTGCATACAGTGTCTTGCAAAAGTATTCACCCCCTTGGCGTTTTTCCTATTTTGTTGCATTACAACCTGTAATTTAAATTGATTTTTATTTGGATTTCATGTAATGGACATACACAAAATAGTCCAAATTGGTGAACTAAAATGAAAAAAATAACTGCTATGAAGCCCCTAAATAAGATCTGGTGCAACCAATTACCTTCAGAAGTCACATAATTAGTTAAATAAAGTCCACGTGTGTGCAATCTGTGTCACATGATCTGTCACATGATCTCAGTATATATACACCTCTTCTGAAAGGCCCAAAAGTCTGCAACACCACTAAGCAAGGGGCAACACAAAGCAAGCGGCACTGTGAAGACCAAGGAGCTCGCCAAACAGGTCAGGGGCAAAGTTGTGGAGAAGTACAGATCAGGGTTGGGTTATAAAAAAATATCTGAAACTTTTAACATCCCACGGAGCACCATCAAATCCATTATTAAAAAATGGAAAGAATATGGCACCACAACAAACCTGCCAAGAGAGGGCCGCCCACCAAAAGTCACGGACCAGGCAAGGAGGGCATTAATCAGAAAGGCAACAAAGAGACCAAAGATAACCCTGAATGAGCTGCAAAGCTTCACATCGGACATTGGAGTATCTGTCCATAGGACCACTTTAAGCCATACACTCCACAGAGCTGGGCTTTACGGAAGAGTGGCCAGAAAAAAGCCATTGCTTAAAGAATAAAATAAGCAAGCGAGTTTGGTGTTCGCCAAAAGGCATGTGGGAGACTCCCCAAACATATGGAAGAAGGTACTATGGTTAGATGAGATTAAAATGTAGCTTATTGGCCATCAAGGAAAATGCTATGTCTGGCGCAAACCCAACACCTCTCATCACCCCAAGAATATCATCCCCACAATGAAGCATGGTGGTGGCGGCATCATGCTGTGGGTATGTTTTTCATCGGCAGGGACTGGGAAACTGGTCAGAATTGAAGCGATGATGGATGGTGCTAAGTACAGGGAAATTCTTGAGGGAAACACGTTTCAGAGTTTGATTTGAGACTGGGACGTAGGTTCACCTTCCAGCAGGAAAATGACCCTAAGCATACTGCTAAAGCAACACTCGAGTGGTTTAAGGGGAAACATTTAAATGTCTTGGAATGGCCTAGTCAAATCCCAGACCTCAATCCAATTGAGAATCTGTGGTATGACTTAAAGATTGCTGTACACCAGCGGAACCCATCCAACTTGAAGGAGCTGGAGCAGTTTTGCCTTGAAGAATGGGAAAAAATCCCAGTGGCTAGATGTGCCAAGCTTATAGAGACATACCCCAAGAGACTTGCAGCTGTAATTGCTGCAAAAGGTGGCTCTACAAAGTATTGACTTTTGGGGGGGGGGGGGTGAATAGTTATGCACACTCAAGTTTTCATTTGTTTTGTCTTATTTGTTGTTTGTTTCACAATAAAAACATTTTGCATCTTCAAAGTGGTAGGCATGTTGTGTAAATCAAATGATACAAACCCCCCAAAAATCTATTTTAATTCCAGGTTGTTAGGCAACAAAATAGGAAAAATGCCAAGGGGGTGAATACTTTCGCAAGCCACTGTATATAAGGCCATGATTCTCATTTAAATAGAATGCCAATCATGATTACTGGGAAGGATTGCTGTTGCTGTGTGTTTCTGAGTGTTTGTGCGTGCATGCATGCGTCCGTGCCTGCGTGTGTCAACATTTTCAGATTGACAGCAGCACTCGAGACAAACACCAAAAACAAGGCTTTGGTAGAAATTGTTCTCCTTCCCCATCTAATGGGGACTGCCATTTTTATTGTTCAGAGAATGGGTCTAAAATTGCATAGATATGAAAAAATGGCTTTTCTCCTTCAGCTTGTTAGAAAAGCAATTATAGAAGCAGCACAATAGCCATTCATAGAGCATGTTAGCTTATTGGTGTCATGGCTTTCATTTACTCAATTTGTCCCAAATGTCATTGCTGAGAGAGGGGAGGGAAGGATGGAGGAGAGGGGAGGGAGGAGGAAGAGGGAGGGAGTCATTTAGTAATCTTGGCAACATTTCGACATGCTGGTCTCTTGAATGTTGGCACCAATTTGACATTTAGCGAATTGTGTTCTGTCCAGACAAGACAACACGGTCTTGTCCAACCAGACCAATGTAGACAATCCTGTACTGTCATGGCTGAGATACTGTAGAAGACGCTATGTGTTTGCTCAGGGGCTGACCAATGTCTCTCCTTCCACTGTCTGTACAGATGAGCTAGATCCACCTAAAGAAGACGCTGACAACCATACAGCCATGGAGCAAGATAACCTGGACTCACAGACAGGTAACATGGATTCATATACATTCAGGTAGTTAACACAAGCACTATCCTGAAGCTGGTATCTGTTCTGTCCTTCTATGCTGTGTGTGCCACACACCACTCTCTGTGTCAAGCTTGAAGTTTATTTTGCCATAGTGTAGGGAATACGTTCACTTTTTCCCTCGTCCCACGAGCTCTCGAAACACATCGTCACTGTGTGCTACTACTCTGAATGAACTTCAGTTGTCCGACTTACAGGAATAAGAAGGATAAACAAAGGCATATCAATTATGTATAGCCTTGGATGTGACAATGACAAGTTGTCATGAGTTTGTTATTTTGGTTTTTAACTAGGAAGTGATGTCATTGTTATTATAGAAGTACAAACACACACACACACACACATACATATTCACACACAGCAAATTCTCCAGATTAAAATGTAAAAAAATGAACACAGAGAGTGTTATTAAATTAACACTGGAATTGTGGACTCTGTGGACCCTTATACACATTGGAATAGTGTTAAATTAACACACTGCTTATTGTAAAGCGTTATTCAAATAAGTCTTGCCTTTCGAGTAAATTGTAGAGTTACCACCCATGACTGTATTTGTTAGTGACATAGACATGTTTGTTGCATTCATCCATTTTCAGTCCAAGTCAGATCCTATCAAATAAAAAAAATATATAAATATATATTATCTAACACAATAGCTGTGTTTGAATACCCATACTAACATACTGTATACTACATACTTAATGAGTATGTACCACATACTATATACTATTAGTTCATTTTAGTATAATGTAAATGAACGGTATCCTTTCAGTTGAGTGTACTAGCGCTTCGCCTGTATACCGGAAGTTGATGCTGTTGCTATACAACTTCTTGCTAGCTTGTTAGCATAACAAATTATTAAACATTTTACGACTTAATTAACTATGTCCACTAAGAACGCACAACGACTATACCACTTAGCTAAGCTAAGAATGACGTGAATAATCAAGTCAATAAACGTTGGGTAAAAAAAAAACATTGAGTAGTTAGTTAGATAGCATGTAGTTAATATACTGGCAAATTCGATGTATTAGAAGGCAGCTAATGTTAGGTAGCTAGCTAACATACCGGTGCATACAAGCAACTGCTGTAATTATAACGTTGTCACGCTCTGACCTAGGAGAGCTGTGTTTTCTCTGTTTAGCTAGGCCAGGGTGTGATAGGTGGGTGGGCATTCTATATTTTGTTTTCTATGATTTGGCCGGGTATGGTTTCCAATCAGAGGCAGGTGTCTATCGTTGTCTCTGATTGGAAGCCATACTTAGGCAGCCTGTTTTTCCTTTGTTTTTTTGTGGGTAGTTGCTTTCTGTTGAGTTTGTTTACCTGACGGAACTGTTGGCTGTCATTTTGTTATTTTTTCTAGTGTTTGTTTTTTCATTCAAATATTTAACAATGAGACCACTGCGCCTTGGTCTCCTCTATACGACTGCTGTGACAAACGTTATGCTATGCGGTTTGTAAAGCTAGTGTAGCTAACAAATTGTCAGCCAACATAACGTGACTTCGGCTGCATATTTTCCACCATTTTCTTCAAATCTGAAAATGTTGTGAAGCCACACCCACTTTCTGAAGAATTGCATTATGATCCCTAAAAGCACAGAAATTGTGTTCACTGCTTGTATATTTAGATTTTTGGCAAATGTAGTACGACATCTGGGAACTTTTTGGCATACTAACTATATCCATACTATGACCAATAAGTATACTACATACTCAATTTACGTCACAAATAGTATTCGAACACAGCTAATACCATACGTTGTTCATAAGGCCTTATTTTGAGAGCCTACACTGTATGAAACGTAACTTCTCTTTACAGTAACTTCTAAGTTACTAGTGGGTTGTACCATATGTGAACTGATGATAATGCTAACTCTGGAATCAGTGTGGCACGCACATCAGTATGACACACACACAATCAGCATCACACATCCAACTCAGACATTGATTGCGTGTGTGTGTGTGCGTGCGTGTTTGCCTGTGTGTGTGTGTGTGTGTGTGTGTGTGTGTGTGTGTGTGTGTGTGTGTGTGTGTGTGTGTGTGTGAGACGTGTGTGTGTGAGACGTGTGTGTGTGTACTTGCATTGGTGTGAGAGCAGCCATTGTTTTTTTGTTATTTCTAGAATGTAAATGTGTGTTTGTGTGTGTGGGCGGAAAACATAATTGATGGGTTACATCTCGCTCTGCTCAGCCATATACCCCCTCCAGAGCACAGCAAACACAGGTGTGAGCAGTTACTACATATCGCACATCACACAGAGAGATAGCTTTTATATGAGAGAGAGAGAGAGAGAGGAGAGAGAAGAGAGGGGGATAATAGAGAGGAGAGAGAAGAGAGAGGGAAGAGAGAAATGGAAGGGAGACAAAGATATGAGAAAGGGTTTGTAATTCTTTTTGGGTTTATTAAGTTTATTTGGCAGGGACATGAGCTCTAGAGAGAGACAGACACAGAAAGAGAGAGAGGGTGGGAGAGTGACAGACTAGAGAACTATAGATAGATAGATAGATAGATAGATAGATAGATAGATAGATAGATAGATAGATAGATAGACAGACAGACGGACGGACGGACGGACGGACGGACGGACGGACGGACGGACAGAGCTGCATATAGTTACAAGCCAAATAACCCCTATCTGGTACAATTTAGAACCATTTATTTTACTCTGTAGTGTTGTTCTCTGTGACGAGACCTTTGATACAGCAGCAAGGAGATGTGCAGCATAACATAACAACATATCCAACATATAGATCATTCTCTGTTTCTCTTAGTATGGTCTGAGCCTTTTATCTGGACAAACAAGGCTCTCTCTACGTGTGGTCGACGTATTACATATTATTATTCCCACCAATTCCTACACATAGCAGACAAGCACACACACTGAACGAGTTGGAAGCTAGCCTGGAATATTGTCTAGCCTTTACTCTTAAAGGGATGTTTGGTAGCCTATATTAGCCTATTACTAGTCCATACTGTACACAAAGCAGACAAGCACACATTTCAATGGATGGGATCTATGTTAGCGGCTAGCCTTCAGTCGTATTGCCCATGGGGCTTCCTTCCATAGGCTTAACTCATGGGGACTGGGTGGGTGGGCTGCAGTATCAACCAATCAACTTAATGTAGAGATGTCACTAGTGTCTGTCAGACTCTCATCACACACACACACACACACACACACACACACACACACACACACACACACACACACACACACACACACACACACACACACACACACACACACACACACTGTGTCATTCTGGAAATAATAAAAACGGCTGGTCTCACACCGACGCACACACACACGCATGTCACACGCATGAACACCCACACACTTTAAAACAGCGGAGGTGTCAGAAAGTGAGTGTAGCTGTTGCATGAAGTCAGGCGCAGGAGAGCAAAATGAGTGAGCAACATACTTTACTCAAAAAACAAAGGCACAAGGTAAACAAATACACTTGACCAATAATCAACGGTAAATATTACGCACGGGTGAACACAGCATGGGGGAAACAGAGGGTTAAATACATGAACATGGAATTGGATAATGAAAACCAGGTGTGTAGAAAATAAAGACAAAACCAATGGAAAATGAAAGATGGATCAGCGATGGCTAGAAAACCGGTGACGTCGACCGCCGAACGCCGCCCGAACAAGGAGAGGGACCAACCTCGGTGGAAGTCGTGACAGGAAGGGAGAGGGGAGAGAGGGGAGAGAAGAGGGAGGGGGGAGAGAGAAGAGAGAGGGGAGAGGAGAGAGAGGCGAGAGATAGGGGAGCGAGAGATGGGAGAGGAGAGAGAGGCGAGAGATAGGGGAGCGAGAGAGGGGAGAGGAGAGAGAGGCGAGAGATAGGGGAGCGAGAGGGGAGAGAGGAGAGAGGGGAGAGAGAGGGAGTGACAGACTAGAGAAAGACAGACGGACAGAGCAGACGGATAGAGCAGGCAGACAGACAGAGCAGGCAGACAGACAGATCGAGCAGACAGACAGACAGACAGAGCAGAGCAGACAGATAGAGCAGCCAGACAGACAAAACAGGCAGGCGGATAGAGCAGGCAGACAGACAGAGCAGACAGAGGAGACATATAGAGCAGGCAGACAGACAAAACAGGCAGGCGGATAGAGCAGGCAGACAGACAGAGCAGACAGAGAAGACATATAGAGCAGGCAGACAGACAGAGAAGGCGGATAGAGCAGACAGAAAAGACAGAGCAGGCAGACGGACGGACAGAAAGACAGGGAGCTGATGTGATACACGATTACTCTCTCTCTATTTTAAATACATTACATTAATGGTCTTCATCATGCAAAGTCATGCTTTCAGAGCACAGTTAAAATGGTGGTAAAAGGATGTCCAGCAACAAAATGGCTGAATGACCTCCATGACATATCAAGAGCTTGGGACTATAAGGTTCTATCTGCAAAAAGAATTTCCTTTTAATTTCCGATCCCTCATTGATTTGAATGATGTCTAGAATATTTGTCTTGTATTCTTTTGAACTTAACAATATGAATTGGGGTATTTAGAGTACTCTATAGTTAGAGAATATTGAACTGAACAAGGCTATATCAATAACTCAATCTTGACAAGAATGCAGATAGAACCTTATAGTTCCAAGCTCTCGATGGTTCAGTGTTCTCAGATGAGAGGTTTTAATGATATCAAATGTGTGTGTCCAGGAGAAGCAGAGGAAAAGAAAGCTGACGAGAAGAGTGAAAATAAAGAAATGGAGGATGCTACTGGTAAGATCTCGATCTCTCTCACTCACTCTTCTCCATTTTCTTGTCCTCCTTCACTCTCTCTTCCTATCTTGAGGCCACATTTATTGTAGCTGGGGACTTTAATAAAGCAAATTTGAGGAAAGCACTACCGAAGTTCTATCAACACATCACCTGCAGTACTCACGCTTCAAAAACTCTCAACCGTTGTTGCTCTCCTTTCCGGGATGGCTACAAGACCCTCGCACGCCCTCCCTTCGGGAAATCAGATCTGCTTTTCCCTTTCTATAGGCAGAAACTCAAACAGGAAGTACCTGTGCTAAGGTCTATTCAACGCTGGTCTGACCAATCAGAATCCATGCTTCAAGATTGTTTTGATCACGTGGACTGGGATATGTTCCGGATTGCCTCTGAGAATAACATTGACACAATGACTGAGTTCATCAGGAAGTGTATAGGGGATGTTGTTCGCAATGTGACAATTAAAACCTGCTCAAACCAAAAACTGTGGATAGATGACATTATTACGAAACCTCATTGGTTTGAATGATGTCCAGAGTTTTTATCTTGTATTCTTTTGAACAACATAAATTGGGGTATTTATAGTACTATATTGGTTGAGAACATTGAACAGAACAAGGCTATATCAATAACTCAATCTTGACAAAAATGCAGATAGAATCTTATAGTTCCAAGCTCTCGATGGTTCAGTGTTCTCAGATGAGAGGTTTTAATGATATCAAATGTGTGTGTCCAGGAGAAGCAGAGGAAAAGAAAGCTGACGAGAAGAGTGAAAATAAAGAAATGGAGAAGGATGCTACTGGTAAGATATCTCTCTCTCTCCATCTCTCTCACTCACTCTTCTCCATTCCCTTGTCCTCCTTCACGCTTTCTTCCTCCAGCGCGGCTGACTACTTTGTCTTTTATTGAAAACTCTGTAGGAACAGGGAAGCCCTAGTGTAGTGTTGCCTTCAGAATATGTCCTCTCAAACCCTGTAGGCTGGTGAAGTCTATCTCTCTAGCTTGTTGATTGTGTCAGTGCGTCTTTGTAATATCAAACCAGTTCCCTGTTCCTCCACTCGCTCTTCCTCTACTTCATCCTCGTTCCATAAGGCTCTGGTCAAAAGTAGTATAATATGTAGGGAAAACGTGTGGAACTCAGCATTTGTTTTTTATTATAATATATGCCATTTAACAGACGCTCCTGTTCACTTACTGTAAATGAAGCTGCACAAGCAGCAGAGAAAGGGACACACTTTCCCACTTGTCATCATACAAACGTCATCACTTAGAGGACCTCCTTATTCAAACACATGTCAGAGTGTCGTCTCACAGATTCATATCTACTAGGTCTGTCCTGCCCATATGGCCCAAATATCTGCTTCATCTGTAAACAGTGGCTTATACAGTAGTTATACAGTGTAGTAGTTACAGTATAGTAGTTACAGTATAGTAGTTACAGTAGTTATACAGTATAGTAGTTACAGAATAGTAGGTACAGTATAGTAGTTACAGAATAGTAGGTACTGTATAGTAGTTACAGTAGTTATACTGTGTAGTAGTTACAGTATAGTAGTACAGTATAGTAGTTACAGAATAGTAGTTACAGTATAGTAGTTACAGTAGTTATACAGTATAGTAGTTACAGAATAGTAGGTACAGTATAGTAGTTACAGAATAGTAGGTACTGTATAGTAGTTACAGTAGTTATACTGTGTAGTAGTTACAGTATAGTAGTACAGTATAGTAGTTACAGAATAGTAGTTACAGTATAGTAGTTACAGTATATTAGTTACAGTATAGTAGTACAGTAGGTATACAGTAGTTACAGTATAGTAGTTATATTAGTTATACAGTATAGTAGTTAGAGTATAGTAGTACAGTAGTTATATGGAGTAGTAGTTACAGTATAGTAGTACAGTATAGTAGTTACAGTGTGGTTGTTACAGAATAGTAGTTACAGCATAGTAGTACAGTATAGTAGTTACAATATAGTAGTTACAGTAGTTATACAGTGTAGTTGTTACAGTATAGTAGTACAGTATAGTAGTTACAGTAGTTATACAGTATAGTAGTTACAGTATAGTAGTACAGTATAGTAGCTACTGTAGTTATAGCCTTCCCTGTAGCTCAGTTGGTAGAGCATGGTGTTTGCAACGCCAGGGTTGTGTGTTCGATTCCCACGGGGGGCCAGCACAGAATTTTTTTAATGAAATGTATGCATTCACTACTGTAAGTCGCTCTGGATAAGAGCGTCTGCTAAATGACTAAAATGTAAAATGTAAAAGTAGTTACACAGTGTAGTAGTTACAGTATAGTAGTACAGTATAGTAGTTACAGTATAGTAGTACAGTAGTTATACAGTTGTACAGTAGTTTATGCAGTAGTTTAGTAGTTTACAGTCATTTACTGCAATGGTTTATATCCGTCTCGTTTCTATGGTAAGCCATCTGTCCTGTCTGTATGCATTACTTCCAGTAATACATGTTGTCAGTTCCTTCATTCTCCATTCATATGGTTCCGTTGCGTTGGAAAGAGAAAGGTTTGGCGATCAAAACAGGAACACAGTAAGACAAGTACACAGAGCTCGTGGGCCAGTACATGTTTGCTAGATTTATAAAGAAAATGAAGGATAGTCTATCTGTCATATCTTCCTCGTATTGTATTGGTAAAATTAGATTCCACAGCAGTGATCGCCTCAGTAACCCTGTATGGAACACCCAGACATTAAAATGAGCCTCTCTTAGGCTAAAGCAACTCATAAATAAACCATAGAGAGGAAAACAGAATGTCGGAGTCAATATCTACTGTCTACAGTTCCAAATGGCACCCTATTCCCTCTACGGTGCACTATTTTTGACCAGGTCCCTTAGAGCTCTTTTTTTAAATTAAAGCACTATATAGGGAATAGGGTGCCATTTGGGTGTTTTCAATAAAACGTGTTAAATAAAGTCAGACATAGACACAATGAAAACACTGACCCGAAC